>NC_073302.1:64290508-64593008 GCF_027595985.1 Sorex araneus | reverse complement strand
TAGATGCTTGAATTCGTTAGTTTGGGCTCAATTTCTGGATCTGCATTTTAAGAGGTCTAAAATCTTGGGTGTATTACTCAATGGGTCTTAAAATAAAAGTAGCAATGTCATCTGATTATTGTAAGGATAGATATATATCAACAAAACAATTAGCTTCTGCCATTCGAATGTGTATTATATGAAGGTGACTCATTTTATCTCATTAATGTATCCTAGTGAATGCATTAGTTCCCAGTGCATAGTAAGTTCTCAATAAATATTTGTTGAATAAATGAAGAAAGGAAGGAAGAAAATATTCATGAAAATGCAGATAGTCTCTCTTTTTTGGAGCAAAGCAGAAGGCTATACAGTTAAGCCATATTGGACTGTATGTATCCAAAGGCTCTAAGCTGGTTAATTTCAATGTATCATATATCATCAAAAGAATACTTAATAGGGACCATCCTGCAATGTGAGGATAGGAACTGGCCACTCTGTATGATATCTGGCAGGGAATTATCAGTCAATAGTGCAGTTATAGGGACCAACAGGGCCACATCCAGTGATTATCAAAGAGGCTATGTGGTACAAAACTGAGACCCTTGCACATACTTGGCATGTGCTCTACTACATGCATCATCTCCCTTGTAATGAATGTGTCTTCCCAAAGTTCATCTATTAATTGAAGCCCTAACATGATGCTTTCTGAAAATGGGGCTTCTGGGAGGTAATTATGTCACTCTGATGAAAATCCAAGTCCTCAAAGAAGGCTTTTTCTGCTTTTTTCTTAAAAAATTTCCCTCTAAGATTGATTGATTGATTGCTTCCTACTTTGAACCCCATCAAAATGTGGTGCAGTACTCTTGGAGTATGGGTAGGGTGTGTTGTATGACGTGTCCAGGAATAGGTTCACTCTTGGGTGATGCTCGGCCTGAGCATGTGGAGAGCGGCCTTGATTGTGGCGGTGGTTGAGTTCTGGAGTTTTTGGCTGCCAAGGCTGGGTCCCTTGAGGCAGGGAGTGCTCTCACTCACCTCCCCACCCCGGGCTTAAAGTTTATGCACTAAAAAGTAAATGAACATGATGTTGGCAAGAGCTAGTTTTTTAAAACCCATTTTTCTTCCTCATTTCTAGAAAGGTTAAATTTCTGTAAACTGAAGAAAAGAATTAAGCTAGAGGAAGGCAACATTTTGTACCACCGAGTAGATGTGGGATGGGCTTCTGTATTACTCTCCTCTCCACCTGATACTCAGGGGCCGGGACTTTAGAAATGTCTAGGAGATCTGATCATATGTTTGATTGGTGCCTTGATTCATAATTAAGTTTGCAGAGACAGCTAATATTGTCTGATTCCTCTGTCCTGAACAGAGAAGTTGAGATGACTATGCAAATTACTGCTTGCTCTTCAGTTAATTTGAGTCATGGGTATGGTAGAAGCATCAAAGAATTTTCATTTCATGCACTAAAGTTTCACCGGCCTGCAGATGTTTTTAGGGCATTGTAGTCTGAAGAGGGGGATGTATTATTCATATTTTTCATTTTTGGATGCGTTGAACCTGGAGAGATGACCCCTTGTCTGGTTAACCAATTCCTAGAGCTAATAACTAATTTTCCAGTATATTTGACTAGTTTAAAAATGCAAGTTAATCAACATAGAACTCATGTACCTTCCTCAATGATTCTCTCATTCTGAGCCATCATCTACGTACCGTAATTAAGTACCAGACAACTAAGGGGAGATTCTACATCCAGAATCTTTTGAATTTATTTATTTACTTACTTTGTTTTGCTCGGTCCACTGCAAATGGGATGCTAGGAATGGAACCTGGGTCGGCCGCATGCTAGGCAAACGCCTTACCCGCTGTGCTATCACTCCAGCCTCAACATCTCATAGTTCTTACTCATTTCATTAGCTATCACATGATGTTCCATCATGAACATATTGCATTTTATTTAGCTGATTGCCTACAGATGGGTATTCAGATTTTTTCCTTTTCTTGGGTTTGGGCCAGACCAGGTGGTGCTCTGGTGCTGCTACTCCCAGTTCTGTGCTCAGGAATTGCATGTGGCAGTTATCATGCTGTTATATAGTGCCAGGGATTGAATTGGGCCTCCTGCATGCAAAGCATGCATTTAGCCATTAAATTGCCTCTCCAGCCTAAATTTTTCCCCCCATTTATTTATTTGTTTTTATTTTTCAGTTTTTGAGTCACACCTGGCTGTACTCAGTGCTTACTCCTGGCTCTGTACTAAGAGATCAATCTTGGCTGGTCTTCGGAAGTCTGTGGGGTGCCGGGGATAGAACCTGGGTCTGCCATTTGCAAGGCCTATTCGCTGTACTATTGTTCTGCACCCTCCTTTATTTCATTTAAAAAATGCAAAGGGGGGCTGCAGAGAGTCTCTTGCCTGCACTCCTGGCTCTTCCCTGGGGCCCCTCGGAGGGGATGGGCTCCAGCTTCCCTCCCCTCCCTGAGCAGAGCTTCTGGCGGCCGAAGACCACCAGAACCTAGCTACAGCCATGCTCGAGGCCCCTCTCCACATGTTTGAACAGTGTAATATCTTGTAGCCTACTTCTCCCTCTGGGAGAAACTGGCAAGCTTCTGAGAGTTTCCTGCCCACATGGGACAGCCTTGCAAGCTTCCCATGGTGTATTCATATGCTAAATCCAGTAACAAGCTGGATCTCATTCCCCTGACCCTGAAAGAGCCTCCAGTGCGACATCCTTGGGAGGGCCAAGTCAAGAGAGACTTCTAAGATCTCAGGGAAAGGACGAATTGAGAGGTTACTGAGCCCGCTTGAGAAATCGACGATTAACAGGACTTTGTTTTGGGGCCCCACCTGGTGGTTCTCAGGATTTACTTCTGGCTCTGCACTCAGGGGTTGCTCCTGGTGGGCTTGGCAGACCATGTGGGGTGCCAGGAATGAAACCTGGGTCAACCGTGTTCAGGGCAAATACCCAACCAGCTGTACTACAGTCTGGCCCCAAACTTATTAAACCATCCAGTAATAAATCCACTTAACTTACCTCAGACTTTTCCCTCCAAACCACAATAAAGTCAATATATTATTTTTTGATGGAAGCAAACTTTATTTGGGCAAAATGGATTGGGGAAAGGGGAATGAGGAGAGGCAGCTCTGAGACTCTCAGGAATACAGTGCCTGACATTTGTCCAGAGGTCCTACAACCATCTGGGATGAGCCACGTTTTGGCCACTATGTTTTCAAATTCATCCATATTATATTTGCTACAGCTATTCTTTCTTGGGATTTATCCATATCTTGGACCTTCTGGCAGCCCAAGAACTTGTACTTGACTTATGTAGAGTCTTAATCACATGTTATTTGTTCTTCAGCTTTTGATGTGGATGATGATGACAAACCCTGGGCAATGTGTCCTGAGGCTTTCCAAAGGTCCCCTGCATGTCTCTGGGAGCCTGTAATTGGAGACAGCATAGGGGAAGATAGAAAATGGCCACCACAAATAACTATCTCCTAGGGCCCTTGGAGCAACTGGCTGTGTACTCTAACATGGAGGCTGTTGTTTGCAGTCATTGCACACAGGCCTCAAGACGAAGAAAAGAGTATGGCCAATTTAATTGGCCAGAGATATCAAACTATCTTTATAATGGCAGTTACCTCCTAATCTCTTGGTCTTACTATGTTTAAATAAGAATAAAACCTATATTTAAACTGGGAGCACATTGTAGATCAATAAGCACAACCCAGAGTGATGTTTAGGTTACTGGACAGATGAAAGCAAGAGACCAATTACTCCCTCCCTGATGCATGACACCATAGGAGACTTTTGAAGCACAGATAAAACCTGAGGAAGGATGGAGAAATATCTCAAATCAATGATACAATCCTACATTTATTATAAATAAGCTGAGATGAACATGGACAGATCAAGTCTTTAAGAACTATCAGAATGAAGGCTTGAAATTAAAATTATAATGAATGAAAAGATATTTTATTTCTTATGCCTCTCAGGTTGCAAACAGTAATTTGATTTGTTGGTACATTTTGTTTTGTTTGTTTATTGGGGCCACTCCTAGCAGTGCTCATACTTACTTCTGGCTAGGCACTCAGCGATCACTCCTGGTAGGTTCAAGAGTCCATATGGGGTTCTGAGGATTGTCCCAGGTCAGTCACCCCCACTGTACTATCTCTCTGGACCCATTAGATAGGCATTTGAATAATAAGATAAATATTTTATTGTAAAAATAAAGAACAAAATTCATTGAATAAGAGCAGATGTTAACAAAATATAAACTATGTGCCAAGTCCAACCTGTTTTTTAATAAAATTTATTGGCACAGAATGACATCCACTTATAAATATATTAGTAATGATTGATTTCAAGCTACAAAACCAGAGTTGAGTAATGATGATAGATCCTATACCCCATAAAGTTCCCAGTACTTACTATCTGACCCTTCACAAAGATATTTTCCCTAAACTAGAGTACAATCTTTGTAAAGACAGACTAAATTGATTGTTTTGTTCTTCTCCAGGGATATGTAATTATTAAAATTTCTCTTAACTTGTGGTCTGAACAATAACTTAATGGACTGAGTGCATGATTTGTGTGGTGTTCAATCCTGACACTATATGTTCCTTTGAAAACCACTGCAAGTGACCCCTGATTACTGAACCAGGAGTAGCACCTGAGCACCAATGAGTGTGGTCTGATGCCAATTAATTAGTTAAACAAAAATATTCTTATATTTGGGTAACTTTGTCCTTCAAATCCTCCCTCCCTCCCTCCTTCCCCTTCTCCCTCCCTTCCTCCCTCTCTCTGTCCCTCCCTCACTCTGCCCCCTCCTTCCTCCCTGCCTCCCTGCCTTCTTCCTTCTGAGACAACATCTACAATGGAGCTTTTGTGATAATTAACCACTTTACAAACAAGAAGCCCCTCAATCCCACTAAATTTATAGTATATTTTTCTTTTGAAAACCATTTCTTCCTTGTATTTATAGTTTATTCTCATTTTTTAATTGTTTTTGCTACTGTTGTTGTTATTTTATTTTTATTTTTTTTTGTTTGGGGGGTCACATGTGGCAATGATCAGGAGGAACTCCTGGCTATACTTTCGAAAGTTACTCCTGGCAGGGCTCAGGGGGCTATATGGAATGTCAGTAATTGAACCTGGATTGGCAATGTTCAAGACAAGAGTCCAACCCACTGTTCTTTTACTGTAGACCCTATTTTTAATTTTCAAATTAATTTCAGAGCCTGGGAAGCTATCATGGCATATTTGATATACCCAAAACAGTAACAACAGGACTCACAATAGAGACGTTACTGGTGCCCACTCAAGCAAATCGATGAACAAGGAGATGATGGTGCTATAGTGCTACAGTGAAATTTAATTTAATTTAATTATGCATTTACATATTTATTTGTGGTTTTGATATTACCACCTCTTAGCACTGACAAAGTACATAAGCCCCTCCACCAATAATATTCTTACGTTACTTTATTCATGTCACCCTTCCCACCTCAAACAAGTTTTTCTAAAATGAAATAAGATTGTTATTAGAAAGGCTACCATATAATAAATGTCATTATCATTAAATATAAGCAGAAATGTTTTATAATAATATTAATTGCAGCATATCAATTATTTTTGCTGCATTACTATAGGCCACAACTAGTTTTTATTAAATGATTCCATTTTACTAAATATAGTCCTTACAGATAATACAAAGTTATTACTTTTTAACCATGTTCTAATACCTCAGAAACATTATTCTATTTTAAAATTTACTCCACTGTAGTGGGCTGGAGTGATAGCACAGCGATAGGACGTTCGCCTTTCACATGGCCGACCCGTGTTCGATTCCTATCCCCCTCTCGGAGAGCCCGGCAAGCTACTGAGAGTATCAAGCCCGCACGGCAGAGCCTGGCAAGCTACCGCTGGTGTATTGGCTATGCCAAAAACAGTAACAAGTAAGTCTCACAATCAAGAGAGGCTACTGGTACCTGCTCGAACAAATCAATGAGCAACAGGATGACAGTGACAGTGACAGTGACTCCACTGTGGTTGTTACATCTCTTATGTTCACCATTTATCCTTGAAAACATGGGTTATATCTCTTTTGTCAAAGTACTAGCTAAATGTTGACACACAATAAATGGAACCGGTTACTTAAGACATTTAATTATGAATAAAGGTTGAAAACATTAGGTCATTTAGGCTTGCTTTCAGCCACATGTAACTGAGAACTTGACAACAATGAATCATATACCTATCACCACCACCAAAAAAGAGGAAAAAGAAAGTTTAATTTTACATTAAAGCAGGGAATTTGAATCTGGATGTGAAGTGTCACATGCTCAGTAATGCTGAACTGAAATCTGCCTTTTGTTACTTTGGGACTAACCTCTAGCAATTACTTGATTTTTTTTTATCTTGTGTCTGATATTTTTATTTCTGCTTTATGTATCATTAACTATGTTTAAGATAACAAGCAGATGAAAGTGAGGAGTAGCTCTGAGCCTTCTTCTATACTTTAATTTTAGAAAAATAAAACAATAATGGAAGCTTTCTGGCTGACTTCTGTGTATATGCTTTTATATCTTTCAAGTGATTTACAAGAAAACACCTATAAATAAAAAATTGAGAATTTGAGTTTATGAATTTCTGTTTCATATATTGAAATGTACAGGGGATAAGGAAGCCAATAAGGTTTGGGAAAAGCCATTCACACTAGATTTAGACTATACAAGATATAGACTTTGAAATAAGCATGCTATTTTGGAGCTGGAATTTAATAAGAGGAGTAAGACTTTTAAAATACTTATCAATCTGAGAGCTAATGCATTTTAGTGAATGATGAAAGATCTCTCTAATTTTATCTCCTGTTACATGCAAAATTAGTTCCAAAAGATTTATTATAATAAAAAAACTTCAAAAAACTGGACAGGTCTGAGGTTCTGTATTTGATCCTTAGTACTGCACACATCCCCTAACACGGTGAGACATTGCTTTGGTGTTCCCCAATACCACTAGGACTGAGCTGCACACCACACTTCCCTGGGCCCAAGCATATAACCCTCATATCCCTGTAGCTGGATTATTACTTGCTAGTGCCCCTTGTCCCCACTGAGTACAGAGTGGGTCCTCCCCCGAATAAATAACAAACACCAGGAATGCAAAAATATTCCACTTAATTAGCACAATTGGTAGTATGTTTGCCTTGCACGTGGCCGACCTGGGTTCGAATCCTCCATCCCTTTTGGAGAGCCCAGCAAGCTACCAAGAATATCCTGTCTGCGCAGCAGAGCCTGGCAAGCTACCCATGGCATATTCGATATGCCAAAAATAGTAACAAGTCTCACAATGGAGACGTTATTGGTGCCCACTCAAGCAAATAGATGAACAATGGGGCGACAGTGCTACAGTGCAGTGCTACAAAATTCATACTCTGCTATTTAAATAAAATTAGCAATGCAGAGATAGTAGCAAACCTTTGTCATTGGAAGGGACTCCAATTTATCATTCCTTTCCCATTTGGATGACAACACTCCACTTACATGGGCTTATAAGAACACAGAGCTTTCTTTCCAATACAAAATGTAAACAGGGAATATTCTCCTTCTCCACATTAATTTATAGCATAATAAAGCAGCCACAAGACCTAGTCTCTGCCAGCTGGACCTTCCTTCCTAGCACTTTGAGTTGCTTTACAAAAGGAGTACGATTTATTCCTGGTAGCTTTGAGAGTGATCAAAGCTCTGCCCAGTCTCAGGGCTGTTCTTGCCAGACAGTTACCCTTAAAAGATCCTTGTTGCATTTGTTAAATATATTCTGAAAAAAAAAATTGTCTAAAATATATCAAATCATCCTTGGAAACTCCACCCTTGATTTATACCATAACGGTTAGTTAAAATGCATTGTTCTACTGGTCAGTTAGATTAAAGAGTCCATGAAAGTTGTATGAAAGTAAAAATAGTTGAATCACATTTTTTTCCTTATTCTTTCCAACCTTAATATTCTTATAACTAACTTGACAAGAGATTCCAGAAAGAAGAATGGAAATAAAACATCATCTTCAATTTGGCATTTTAGAAACTGATGCTTATATTGTGTATGAGCAAAACAAAGTCCTGTTGCTTCTAAATGAATTCTCTGTATTTCTCCTTCATTATTTATTAAGCACTGGTTTACCTATTAACAAAGACTACACACAAAATGTGCTTCCTGGTTTTCCTTTATAAAAGTTTTGCTTTGTTATTGCTGTTCTAGAAACTAATAAGAAAAGAATCTCCTTGCCTGAGCAAATACAGAAAAAAACAAAAACCAGCAGCTTTGATAAAGCTAGTCTAGATGAAGTTAGGACCTCATGAATCAGAGCTAACACACATGATGATAATGGAAACATCTTATCCACATCTGATTTGCTCACACATAGTTATTTAGATAACAAATAACACATCCCTGGATAGAGAGCCTCAGATTTTATTTCAATCGCATAGTCCAAGTAAATATGAAATGACTGCCAACCCAGCAGACATAAATCTCTTCAATCTCATTTTCATCATACATAGTCTCTGCTTGGGGAGAAATGTGAGTGGAAAGGCATTTTCTCCCACTTTGTTTAGTACACAATTACATGGTTTAAAGAAGATAAGAATTCCTCTGTTGGAAAGATAACATCACTCAAAAGATTTCCTGAAAAACTAAACAGTTCCCCTTTCCCCAAATGTAGGCTCCACAGAATGGAACCAGTAAGAATGAAATATGTTAATTGTTGCATGTTCTTTTATTTGGAGCCTGATTGCATAGACTGTGCGCTATGTAGTGAAATATTCATTTGGAGAAAAAGACTGTTGTGTGGCATGTTTCCTATTAAGGGCGATTTAAACTAATTTTAAGAAAACTCTTACTGCTTATGCCATAAAATAAGCAATTCACTTAGAAAGCAAATGAACATGTTTGAGCTATATGGGTGAGTAACAGTTGTCCCGGGAATCTTGATTTAACTTTTGCTTGCCATTGTAGGCTGAAATGATTATGCAACTTTGATATTGACAAATAAGTATAGTTGTCTGCTATACCTTATGAATTCAAAGAATGCTATTGCTGACATAATACTCAGCCTCCTAAGTAACTGAAAATGTCTGCAGGTGTGTTTGTTAGTTCATTTGTTACCAGACCATATTGATCTCTCCTAACTCTTCAAGATCCACCAACATCTCTTTAGTGTCCTTAACTTCAAGCAAGCAAGAGTTGTCACTTAACCCATTGCTCCATTCTAAGGATTTTCTTAGTTCTCTGTTGTAAACTCATCTTTCATTTATATTTTATTCTTTAAAGAAAATCAAAAGTTCTAGAACATGTTGAATCCATTCATATTATTCCTTTAAGAATGGCTTTAATCTTAGAAGAGAGGAGTGGAGGATAGATTTTATTGCTATTTTATCAATGTGTCTTGATCTTGTGATTTTTCAGTCAGTTCCTCAAAAAGAGACCTGACTCTTCCTCCTTCTCTTCCCTTAATGACACAGTAGGACTAAAAGTAATACAACTTCTTTGGAAGTAGATTTATTTATTTTTTGTTTTGTTTGTTTTGGGGACATGCCAGCTCTCTCAAGTCTTACTCCTGGATCTTGGCTCAGGGATCACTCTTGGTGGGCTTGGGAAACCAGATGGGATGCTGGAGATTGACCCAGATCAACTTCATGCAAGAGAAGTGCCTTGTAAAGGTTATTTTTATAAAACAGAATTATTTCTATTTAATTTTCCAGTTGTCCAGTCTTTTTTTTTTTTCTTTTGGCTTTTTGGTTCATGCCTGGTGATGCACAGGGGTTACTCCTGGCTCTGCACTCAGGAATTACTGCTGACGGTGCTCAGGGGACCATATGAGATGCTGGGAATAGAACCCGGGTTGGCCACATGCAAGGCAAACGCCCTACCCGCTGTACTATTGCTCCAGCCCCTCAGTTGTCCAGTCTTAGCCAGGTCACTCCCTGCTATTTGTTAGAAAATCTTTCGTTTTCTCTGACTTTCTTTTTTTTAGTAGAAAAAAGATGACAATTTATCACTTTAATAGCCAGGGCTATTCTTCAAAGCAAACCTTGTCAGTAATCCTAATAAAGCACTAAGCACAAATTGCATTGATCTTTATGTGTTTATATGCTTACTATCTACAAGATCCAGGTCCATGCTTGTTTTGTTTACTTTTGTATCTCAAATATTGGCCTAGAAACTATTACATCACAGATCCTATTTATTTGTATACTCAGTAAATACAGGAAGCATCTGCTAAGTGCCAGCATGGTTCTACATGTTGGGAAGACTGTAGTAAAACAAACAAACAAACAAACAAAAGAAAACATATTCCTGACTTCTTCAGCTAGATTCTGGTTAATGAAAAAGAACTAAAATGTGGAAATGCTTACTCTGTTCCTGACATGCTTTTAAGGATGTGAATAACACTTTAGACATTTTATCTGCATACAAACTATAATTTATATATTATTGAGCATCCTATTTTTCAGATATAAAAAGGGAGGCATTTGGTGAATACATAATATATGGTAATTATATGTCATGATATTAAAGCATAACATAGATTAACAACAGTTTATATAATGTTTTTTGTAGTGCATGCATTTACATATTCACATATGTATCTGGGTAGATGTATAAAACACATGAATATTTATTTCTATTAATAGATTATAATGAAGATCAAAACCAAGCTGCAGTAGTTTCAGGGTGTGGTGGCTGAGGCCTACTTGGCTCTCCCCTAATTCTCACCTGACTCCCCTCATACTCTAAGACATAGCTCAGTTTCAAAACCATTTATCTAGACCCTAGCTTTTTCATTTTTCATTCTGAAACAATCTGAGTTTCAGTGAGGGGAAGTGGCATATTTACTCATTTATTCAGGTTTTGGGTCCACATCTGGCATTGCTCAGGGCTCCTGGTTCTGCAATCAGAAATTACCCCTAGCAGTCTCAGGAGACTATATGGGGTGCTGGGATTAAACCTGGGTTGGTGTGTGCAAGGCAAGTACCTGACCCACTATATTTCTTCTCTGGCCTAAAAATGACATACGTATGTGAATTTTTTTTTAATTACTGACTCAAGTAAGTTAACTTCCCATTACCTCTTTTTTCTAGTCTCTAGGTTGTCTTCAGTGTTGAATAACTCAAAGGACTTGTGGTTGGAACCCTGCATTTTGAACTCTTAATCATTGATGAACAGGATTCCTCATTTTTATTTTGCACTGGCCACTGCAAATTATGTAACCAGTGTTAAACATATTTATTCATGTAGCAAGTATAACATGTCTATTGCAGTGATTTACACATTTAGAAACAGAGTCTATTTTCTTTGATAGATTATGAGCTCCCTGAAATCACAGACTTGTTTTATTCATTATTGTATCCTAGTACTAATGAACCAGCGATGACAGTCAGTAAGTTCCTCCTCTCTAGTTCCTTAATTATCTCTGAATTAGGGGAAAATGCTTGGCCTTTTGACCAGTGTTCCTCAATTGAGGCCCTCATGATATTTTTATTGTTTAAATGTGGGCCATGTCCCAAATGAAAGGACAAGGGGATAATCACTGTCACTGTCACTGTCATCCCGTTGCTCATCGATTTGTTCGAGCGGGCACCAGTAACCTCTCTCATTGAGAGACTTATTGTTACTGTTTTTGGCATATCCAATACACACAGGTAGCTTGCCAGGCTCTGCCGTGCGGGCTTGATACTCTCAGTAGCTTGCCGGGCTCTCAGAGAGGGGCGGAGGAATCGAACATGGGTCAGCGGCGTGAAAGGCTAAAGCCCAACCACTGTGCCATCGCTCCAGCCCAAGGGGATAATAGGAAAGAAAAAAGATTGAAAGGGAACCATGATGAGAGAAAAGTTTGAAAAATGCTGCTAGTGGCAATCTGAATATACACCTCAATTTCTGGATCCTTGCTTTCCCAGTGTTGAAACTATTAATGCTATATGTTGGTTTCTTCTGTTTTTATTTGCAAAGTCTACTAAGGAGAATAAAAACCATTTTAGCTGCAGAGAGGAGATTTGAAGCAAAAAGAATTTACTGTTCCACTTGGTGGATATCAGATTCAGAGCTAGGATCAAACCATGGTGACTTTGCCATCTTTAGCCACCACATTCCTAAAGATTATGACTGATCCTGAATTAAGGTGATTTACACATGGCAGGCTTTCCCCCAAAAGCGCTTTGCTCTATGATTGAGTATGGCTAGCTGATCATGTTCATTTCATTGCCTAGTACCTAGAGATTTCACATTTATTTGGAAATTGAAAGAGGGCTGGAATATATAACTACTGTCAGGATAAGAAACAGATTAAACAGATTAGAATTAAGGGATATGTTCACAATACTGTTATCACTTTAGCTTTACTGATAATCCCAGGTTGAAGGGAAGGGGGAAGGGGAGAGAGAGAAAGAGGGGGGGGAGAGATCTGGGAGATGGAGGGGGAAAGGGAGAGGCCAGGTCAGTTTCTGAGAGAACACAACCGGTTCTTAGTAAACTTTTCTCTTTTTTTTTTTTTTTTTTTGCTTTTTATGTCACACTTTGTGATGCTCAGGAGTTATTCCTGGCTCAGGAATCACTCCTGGCAATGCTCGGGGGACCATATGGGATGCTGGGAATCGAACCCAGGTAGGTTGCATGCAAGGCAAAGATTGAGACAGCTAAGCATTGATGTCTCTGCTTCAAAGAATCCTGCCTCAAGACTTCAATGTCATCCCCAATTTATTTAATATTTACTCAGAGTCCTTATGAGCCACACTTCAGCTAGGGTATAGGAATATAAAGATATGGAACAGAGAAGCTTGGATCTCTGAAAGCAGTAGGTGGTTATAAACTAATATTTTCTAGTCAGACTGCTGGATTTGAAACCTGTCTGGCATGAGAAATTTGGCACAAGTTACTTAGCTACTGTATAGCCTGGTTTCTTCGTCAGTAAGAAGGGAGAGTTTTAGAGCTTGTTACACAGGTTTTCTGTATTATTCTGTATGAATCCACTAAAGGGACAAATTTGAAATGATAATAAAACACAGAGAGTGCATAAATGCTATTAGCTAGAGACAATCTGAAGATGGAGGTGTTAACAGAAGGCTTTGGGTTTTTTGGTTTTTTTTTTTTGCTTTTTGGGTCACACCTGGCGATGCACAGGGGTCACTCCTAGCTCATGCAGTCAGAAATTACCCCTGGCGGTGCTCAGGGGACCATATGGGATGCTGGGAATCGAACCTGGGTCGGCCGCGTTCAAGGCAAGCGACTACCCACTGTACTATCGCTCCAGCCCAACATGGGGGATTTGAAGCTAAATCCCTGAAGTCTTCAGTGACATGCCATGAAAGTCAAATGGGGTTAGCAGTAATGGTTGCAGATCACATGATCACTGCACATCATAGCGCACTTACTTCCCAGAAAATTTTTTGTGTTTGTTTGTTTCTTTCTTTTTAGGTCACATCTGGTAGTGCTCAGAGCTTACTCTTAGTTCTTCTCAGGTATTACTCATGGCAGAATTCTGGGGATTGAACTGGAGATGGCCATATGCAAGGCAAACACCGATTAATCCCTTTACTATCTCACCAGGCCTCTCCAGAAGTTTTTGAATCACATCACGATCACGAATCACGAAATCCTGTTAATCACTGATTTCTCCGGCGGGCTCAGTAACATCTTATTTCGTCCTTTCCCTGAAATCTTAGAAGTCTATCTCGACTCGGCCCTCCTGACGATGTTGCACTGGGGGCTCCTCAGGGTCAGGGGAATGAGATCAGCTTGTTACTGGATTTTGCATATGAATACAGCATGGGAAGCATGCAAAACTGTTCCATGTGGGCAGGAAACTCTCAGAAGATTGCCAGTTTCTCCCAGAGGGAGAAGTAGACTAAAGATACCGCATGGCTGCAAAGTGGCCATGGGCTTCTGAGAGTTTGCTTTTAAGTCTCTCTCTGGATGTTGGCCGTTGATGGGATTACACACACCTGGGTTCCTCTGCTGGTACCTTCATGCATGAGGCCTGTCCGAACGTGTGGAGAAGGGCCTCCAGCATGGCTATAGCTAGGTTCCAGTGGTCTTCGGCCGCCGGGAGCTCTGCTCGGGGTGGGGAGGGAAGCTGGAGCCCATGCCCTCCGAGGGGCCCCAGGGAAGACAGCCAGGCATGCGGGCAAGAGACTCACATATAACATAATATTATTTTACTTTGTATTTTTTGTTTTTGTTTTGTTTGAGGGTTTGGGGGCCATTCCAGCAATGCTCAGGGGCTACTTATTGCTCTTTGTTTTGAGCTCTCGAGTCCTAGCCATGCTTAGGGGACTTATCTAGTGCTGGTATCAAACCAGGGTCAGTTGAATGCCAGGTTCTATCTTAATTCCTATGACATCCTTCATCCAGACATGATGTCACTTTGAAGGGACTTGTCTCAGATAGTTTGGAGATGGGAAATTAGTGAGGTATAAGCATTTACTCTAGGTCCTGATTATATGTCTGGTTAGGAAAGAGCACAGTTATTATCTTTTCCATAACGTGTAACTTAGCAGTGGGGAGGCATCTCTGTTACTCTACCCCTTTGCAATGTTTTTTTATACAGGCTGTATGTGGAGTTTACTCCTTGCTCTGTGCTTGGGGATCTGTCCTGGCAGTGCTTAGAGGACCATATGTAGTGCCAGAAATTTAAGCTGGGTCAATTTTGTGCAAGGCAAGCATCTTAACAGCTGAACTCTCTCTCTCTGGCCCCTAAAATTATTTTTATTTCAATAAATATCAATGGGTATTAAAGTCTCCAACAGAAAAAGGAGAGAACTGTCATTATAAATCCCTTCAATGACTCCCTTGTGTCTGTCAGCATATGTAGCAGTGATGTGACAAGAACCATGTCCTAGAACTTGGCAAGAGGTCACCTTGACTGGAAAGTTTACCTCCAAATGGACAAGAAAAGTGGACAGTCGATAAAGTGTCTCCAGCCAATCATGAAAATGTTTCTGTTGTTTATGAGTTAATCTGAACAGTTGATGAATGAAAATGTTGCTGGTTGTCTGAGTCTAGTTTTTCTTTCTCATCTCCTCTCTCCTTTTCAAGACAGCCAGCTTTCCAATGAAATTCACATCCCAGATAAGAGGCTTGCTGCCTGGCTAAGATAGCAAACATCAAGGCTCACAGGCGATGTAAGTTATGACCAAATCAAAACCGCTGCTTTCAGTCCTGTCTCACAGAGATATGACATTTATATTAATATGCAGCTAAGTTTCTCAATTAGTGATTGATGAAGTAAAAGCTCATCTTTGTGGTAAGGTGATATAATGCTCCTCTTTGTGTGGTATTTACATTGCAAATTTTAAAGGCAGGAATATTGATTCTGGTCAGGTAGTAGTATCTCAAAGGAAAACTATGGGGAGAGGAAACTTTTTTTTAATGAAGTCTGAAAAATAGTGCATTTTATATAAAAATAGTGTAATTTCATGTAAAATTTGAAGCAGATTGGGTAGGAACATGCCAAGTAACTCTTCTGCAGGAGTGGGAGTGATTAGCTTTGTGAAAGTGCTTGGGCCATGTTGAGTCCCCAAGGGGTCCTTGAGCTGAGACATCACCATGATGGAGAAGTGCAGTGCTGGTCTTTGAATACTCTGATCATAAAGGATTTGAAAATAATTAAGCTCTTTCACTATAAGGTCTTATAATTTCCTTATCTTATATAAGAAGATGAATTTTATTTTAATTTTTTATAAATTCAACTTAATAGCAACTTCTAAAACTCAAATGTTCAGAACTAAAGAGATAGTTCAAGGGGGTAAGGCACTTTCCTTGCACGAGACTGACCCCAGTTTGATCCTGACATCACATATGGTCCCCTGAGCAATGCCAGGAGGAACTCTGAACACAGAATCAAGAGTAAGCCTCAGCAATTCCAGGTGTGGTCCACCCCCCCAATCAAATAATAGCAAAGAAATCAATATGAAACTCAAATGATTTCACTGTTGTTGTAAACCAACTTTATTGGGTCAGATATCTACACAGGCACTATTTGAAACCTTCAGATTTCTCTAAAGAGAAATGAACTCATTTTTACCTAACTCTGAAGAAAAAATACAGTGGGTAGACCATTTGCTATGCATGTGGCTAACACAGGTTTATCCCCAAAACCCCATATGGTCCCTAAACTTCTCCCAGAGTGATCCCTGAGAGCAGAGCAAGGAGTAAATCCTAAACACTGATGGGTATCACTCAAAACTCAAAAGAAAATAAAAGAAAAATGGCTTTGGAGAGTGCTAATATTGGAGTTTGTGGATATTTGAAGCTGGAAGCAGCTAACTAAATGTAGGCCATTTTATGGATTGGGGAGCATATTTGACTTTCTCTCTTATGTTGTAAAGATGGAAAGAGTAGAAGCAGAAGAGCTGACAGTCATTGACTTATTCTTATTATCCCGGACAGTTGCTGCAGATGTTTGGGGCCAGTTTCGAAGGTTGCTTATGTGGGTTGAATTGATTGTAATGTGCAGTCTCTCCTTTGGAACCCTGTGTATTCCATCTCAGTCTACTTACCTGCCAGTGAAGCTTCAGAACTTGACTGTTCATATGCTAGCTAGTAGACTTGTGTCTCTATTTTGCATTTAACATATAGAAAATGTAAAATGAGATGAGCTTTAACTATATAATACACAGTGAATTTTAAGTCCTCTCTATGTAAAACATTATTAAATATTTTCAATATTGAAAATATGTTTATAATATTTAAAATATGTTAGATTAATATTTCAGGTGGATTTCATATCTTTCGTTTTTCTAATATGGCTAGGAGAACATTTTAAATTTCATATAAATCACCTGTGACTTGTGCTATGGTCCTCTTGGACTGTATTAAAGTGTCGGGGACTAAGGGCACGCTGGCCCTAGGAAATACCCACAAATACTCACATGTTAAACATTTTTTTTGTAACCAGAGCAGAGAAGCTTAAAGGGAGAGCACATTTCAAAAAACAAAGAGTTGAAAAGCAAAGACTTACCTTTTCAAAATATTATTATGTGTGGCCAGAGAGATAGTAGTACAAGGGTTAAGGCTCTTGCCCTGCATGTAGACTGGGAGGACAAGGCATGATCTCTGGCACTGTAGATGTTCTCCTGAGCACTGCCAGGAGTGAGCCCTGAACATAGAACTAGGAGTAAGCCCTGGCTTATACACAAAACAAAAAGTCTCTAATATTTTAAGATATTATAGGAATGACTCACATAGATATGGGGAAAGACTACTTCTTGGTTTAGGAGACCTCTTAATTTGTTCTCTGATTGATTAAATAGTCAATAATGCAAGCGAAGAATTAAATCACAGAGTCCCTGACTAATCCAAGCAACTAAAATGGTTGCTGATTTCCTGATTTGATGGTATTAAGATTTTTCTCTTGGGACTGGAGCAATAGCACAGCGGGTAGGGTGCTTCCCTTGTATGTGGCCGATCCAGGTTCAATTCCCAGCATCCCATATGGTCCCCTGAGCACCACCAGGAGTAATTCCTGAGTGCAGAGCCAGGAGTAACCCCTGTCCATCACTGGTTGTGACCCAAAAAGAAAAAAAAAAGATTTTTCTCTTGTCTAGAGAAAGTGATTAGTAGCTAAATACAGAAAAAGTGGGGCTGGAGCAATAGCACAGTGGGTAGTTCATTTGCCTTGCACCTGGCCAACCCAGATTCGATTCCCAGCATCCCATATGGTCCCCTGAGCTCTAACAGGGGAAATCCTGAGTGCAGAGCAAGGAGTAACCTCTGAGCACCGCCGGGTGTGACCCAAAAAGCAAAAAAAAAGAAAAAGAAAAAGAAAAAGGAATCTAATATTCAAGGAAGGACCAAGCACTGTGTCTGTTTTCCTGAGGGTTAAGTGGTCCAGTAGAGCCTACCTGATAGGTGAAGGCAAAGGTGATTCTCTGATGGTCCTCAAAGAAAAATGATGTTCATTAGTCAACTTTAAGCTCTTTTTCCTTTGTGGATCAGTGTGTTGCATTCATCAAATCTTCCCATTTCATTCAGGTCCTTTGTAGGACTGTTGGTTTAAAACCGAGTATTTAAAATATTTAACACCATTTAATACTATAATACTATAATACTATTAGCCACTATTGTCTCCAGCACATCTTTTTTTTTTTCCTGGCAACTCAAGAATACAAAACTAAAGCAAATCTCAAAGGTTCATATTGTTGAAAGGGTTTCTGAAGATTAAAAATAGCATAGCAGTTTATCTATGGCTGCTGGGATATGGTTTACTTTTCTCACAGAAACAGGCTTTAATTACAGAGCAAAAAATAAACTGGACTTGATTGCTCTGAGAAAAGACTGACATTTCGGTCTCTCCCTCAAAATACTTATTGATGTTGATGTAAGAGGAACTGAAGAGTCAGAATACAAAGGAGCTTTGTGTTGCCAGCAGTTGGGGAAGCACCCTTTGTCTTTCCAGCTTAACAGTTTTGATATAGAAGTCAGTGAGAAAGAATAAATATCAAACACAACATTGTCATTTTCACAATCTCTTTTGTGTCTGTACTTTAGAAAATACCCACAGTGAGACAACTGAAATGTTTGAGCTGCTGGAGGAAAAAAAAGGAAAATGACACTGACCACATCCCAAATTTATACTTAGAGAAAGATATTATTTACAATAATTACAGCTGCATTTTCCACACACATGAAAGGCAGATAATGATTTAACATTCAAAAGGGAGAGATAACTCTCATCCAGCGTAAATGGGGACATGTAAACCCCTTTGAGCATGCAGTTGGAGTTTAGTTCAAAAGCCTGTGCAGTGGTATATTTCAAAAGAGAAAACTCGGGGTATTCAGGACGAAAGATGCCAGGCATCCTTTTCTCACCACAGTGAGGGGCTTCATAGCATTCCTTAGAGAAATATTCCTTGCAAATAGGTAAACATTTGCATTAACAAGATAAACAAGGTAGACAGCAAGGATCACAGGTAAACAGAAAGTGATCCATTTAAAAACAGTTCCTAAGCACCTGGTAGAGATTATGCTAGGAGCGAGAATCCTCATAGGGGTCGTGCAAATAGTCATATTTTCCTGAAGAAGTACACCTACCTAGAATTTATTTTTCTTTCTGATTTGATTACTTCATTCCTCAGCTTATTGGTTTGATGCCTTTTTTGTTGGTGGTTTTTATTTTGCTGGGGTCGGGGGTATTTTCAATGCAAGTCCTGGTGAAATAGTGAAGAAGCGGCGAGAAAAAAAATCTTTGATTGATTCTAGAGAGTGCAAAAGCCAAAAACATTATTTATATTTTATTATACTTTAAATTATAGTTATTATATTTAAGAATTTTAAGCGACAATGTGAAAGATGTCTAAAGTCCACACACTTTCTTATCATTCCTCAAGAAAATGTGATATTGGTAGGAAGCTATGAGAACTACAAATCAAGAATTCACTCCCAGTCAGCAGAAGCTGGTTCTTGGCACTCTCAAACCCTCATCATTCTCAAGTGTGCAGAAGGAATACTTTAAATAACTCATGGAAATGGCAAAGAAAATTTCAGATTTCAAAACATTTTAGTGTGAAGGAACCCAAAGAAACAGCATCAAAACCATCAATCCCTAGCAGTCTTCCTCCCCTAAGCCTGTGGTAGTACAAAACATAAATCAAATGAAACATACATACTTTTGCTTTTACCGGTTATGCCAGTAATTGCCTTATTTGTGTATTTTGGACTAAATTAAGTATCATTTGTATACTGGTAAAATAAAACCCCAAAGTTGAATCAAGTTGTTTTTTTATAAATAGATTGTAGCACTGTGCAACGGGATGACAGTAATACAGTGATACAGTGATACAGTGATTGTAGCACCATAGCAGTGTCCTCCCATTGCTCATCGATTTGCTTGAGTGGGCACCAGTAATGTCTCCATTGTGAGACTTCTTGTTACTGTTTTTGGCATATCGAATACACCCCGGGTAGCTTGTCAGGCTCTGCCGTGCAGGCAGGATACTCTCAGTAGCTTGCCGGGCTCTCCAAGAGTGGCAGAGGAATTGAACCTGGGTTGGCCACCTGCAAGGCAAACTCCCTACCCACTGTGCTGTCGCTCCAGTCCTTATAAATAGTCAGACAATAAAAAATATTTATAATGTATCAAACAGTAAGACCCATTGCAAATACCAGTTCCTCTAAGAAACTTGGTAGCATAGAACCAGGAGTAAGCTTTAAGCACAGCCTGTCTACTAGACCCAATGTTGACCCTCTCTCTTCAAATACCCAATGTAGCAGTATTATGCTAGGATTATGTTCATCTAGTTTTTAATCTAAGGGGTATGAGAAATAATTAGCACAATCTTCCGAGGGACTATTTATTTAAGGATTAGTTAACTAAGAAATCAATATCTATTATAATAATGGGTGTACTATCTTAGGGTAAATTGAGAATATAGTGAGAATCAGTAGTCTTGATTCTTCAATTTTACTGGGTCAACTTAGAAAGTACTACCTTATATTCTATGATTATTGCAAAACTAAATGGATTGACCTAAGTTTCTAATAATAAAGTAATACATTCATGGCAGAAAGAACTGTCATTATAAAATAAGAATTCAAATTCTCACATTCCAGAATATTGCCATGAATTTGAATTGTCAGATGCTGTGGTGCTCTTATGATTACTCAACTTCTTAGGTTACAGTGGTTCAAATTCTGCTATTAGCATTTAACTTGTGACCCAACTATTTTATTTGTAATGTTAGAACCTGTGTACTTAGACCAAAATAGAGGGGATGGCAAAAATCTATAATATTGATGGTTTAGGTGAAAAACATCGTGATGATCCATTGGGATGTCAGTAAAAAGTGTTCCTATCTCTGAACTCATCTCAAGGCTATGACTGTCCTTTTGTTAAGGAGTAATGACTTTACCCTTCAAATAAATACCCAACTGTATCACTGTATCACTGCCATACCATTGTTCATAGATTTGCTCGAGTGGGTGCCAGTGACGTTTCCATTTGTCCTAGCCCTGAGATTTTAGCAGCCTTTCTTTACTTGACACATTGGAGGCTCTTTTAGGGTCAGGGGAATGAGACCCATCATTGTTACTATTTTTAGCATATTGAATACACCATGAGGAGCTTGCCAGGCTCTGCCATGCATGTAGGAAACTCTCGGTAGCTTACCAGTTTCTCCGAGAGGGAGAACTAGACAATAAGAGGTTGCACAGCTTCGAATTCTGCCAGGTTCTTCCAGGAGCTTTGTTTGATAGTCTCTGGATCTTGGCCATTGTTGGGATTACACAGCACTGAGGACAGTTCGTGGGTGTAATTGCCAAGCTACTGGGAAAAGGGGGATATTGGTGGAGGAGGCCCAGTCCCGATCCAAACAGACTTGGAGATCTCAGCCCCGGGTCTCACACACCTGGGTTCCTCTGCCAATTCCTTCATGTGTGAGACTTGTCCAAGCTTGTGGAGAGTGGCTTTGAGCATGACTGTGGCTGTGTTCCAGAGGTCTTCAGCTCCTGGGACTCTGCTCCGGGCAAGGAGGGAAACTCAAACTGCCCCCCTCTGAGGGGCCCTGTGAAAACAGCCAGGCTCGGAGGCAGGAGCCAGCTGTAAAAAATACAAGCGCCATGCACGGAAGGGAAGGGTGATGTGTGTTCGTGGGCTCTTGGGGTGCTCTCTCTCGCGCGCGCTGCTCGTGTTCAGTGCTCTTGAGCTGCTGTGTATGAACCGGATCGAGATGGCTTTTGGCAGTGGGTAGGCAAAGGAAGAACGAGGACTAAGCTGGTTGCTGATTAGTTGTTGTTAATTCAATCTCTCATATCTCCCATCTTATACATTGTTAAGATATATACATATATATTTGTTAAACCGATTAACATATATCATCATCATCATCATCATCATCTCGTTGATCGTCGAATTTCTCAAGCAGTCTCAGTAACGTCTCCATTTGTCCTAGCCCTGATATTTTAGAAGCCTCTTTTTACTCATCCTTCCCAACGATGCCATATTGGAGGCTCTTTCACGGTCAGAGGAATGAGGCCCAGCATTGACATGTATAATATATATAAACAATTATATTCTATTAATTTCTAAATATTAGTCACTGTATGAGGATAGACCTTTACTGTAATTCCTGGAGCACTGTATATCTAAGTCTATTACCTAATAAGTAGATTAAACATACTGTAGTTGCTCACAGCGGTATGATTTATAAGAATAATTTCTCTTTGATTCACCACTATATCATTTATGATATCTGGTAGATGCAGAAAAATATAGGAATATCAGATTCAGAACCTCTTCTGTTTTATTTAATGGTCAGAAGAAGATGTCCTACATAAGATACCTTAGAGCATATTACCTCTAGTCATAGAAAAGATCTTTGGAACGTGATCAAAGTATTAAGACATTTGTGATGTAGCATGTGAAACACTAGTGAGGTTTGCTTAGTTGCAACACATGCCATAGACATAAGGTAAGTAATTGAAATTCATTTTCTACCTTTGTTTTTGGCTTTGCTTTGTGTGGGAGATATGGCTATGTTTAGGGGTCACTCCTGGCTCTTTAATCAGGAATCACTCCTTGTGGTGCTCAGAGGACCATATGTGGTGCCTATGATTGAATTCAGGCAAGCCGCATGCAAAGCAAGTGCCTTACCCACTGTACTATCTGTCTGGCTCCTTGTCTCTAGTTTATTTCAAAGGCCTATATTAAATTTCAATGTTAATGATAGGGTTTTACTAATTCAACATTCCAGTGCCACACCCTCCACCAGAGTCTCTACTGCCTCCCACCATTTTCTCAAGGAGACTCTGTCTACTCAATCCCTCGCACTTAGACAACATCTTTTTTATCTACTCATCTGTTGTTGGCATTTGGACTGTTGCCAGATCTTAGTTATCTATTGTAACTAATGGTGCGGTGAACATGGATGGGCATGTATCCTTTTGAGTTATTGTTTTTGTTCTTTGGAGTTGAATTTCTGGATTGTATGAGTTATGTTTTTAATTTTGTGGAGAAATACTCATACTATTTTCTATGGTGGCTGAACCAGTTTGCAAAATTACAAGTGCTATTTGGGTTGTGGAGTAAAAAGGATCCTCTTTCACTGTTATGAAGTTGTGTTTTTATTTTGAAAAATTACTTGTTTTAAAGTGGATTATTTGGGCTAGAGCAATAGCACATCAGATAGAGCATTTGCCTTGCACATAGCCAATCTGGGTTCAATTCCCAGCATCCCATATGGTCCCCTGAGCACCACCTGGAGTAATTCCTGAGTGCATGAGCCAGGAGTAACCCCTGTGCATTGCTGAATGTGACCCAAAAAGCCCCCCCAAGCTACCGCTGCTGAGATGTGACCCCAGGGGCCGCACGCACGTGCAGCTCCTCCGCAGCTGCATGAGCGTGAATCCAGACTCAGCTGAACCAAATTCAACATGGGCAGCTACTTGCAGAATGTCTCCAGCCTGAGAACCAAGCCGTGACCCCATGCCCGCCCAGGAGGGGAAAGGTATTTCTCTCTCTCCTGTCCCTTCCCGGGGATGAAGGGTGTGGGGACCGCCATATTATGACGACCACAGATGGGGTTTACAAGCTTGCAATGATCCAATATCTGGAAGAAATCTCCCTGGACTTAGTTGTTAAAGTACAGAAATACAAAACCCCAGCCGCACGACCTCATTTCCCTTCACAACAGGTCTGACTCTAGTGGGGTGCTCCTAACAATAATGGTGAGTATTGTGTTGAAATATTGAATGTATCCAAAGTAAATAGAAAGTAAAGTGAAATTTATCAGTTACAAGGGGGGGGGTTGCGGGGGTGGGCGGGATGGGAGGTGTACTGTTTTTTTTTTTTCGGTGGTGGGATATGGGCACTGGTGAAGGGATGGTTGTTTCAGCATTGTATGACTAAAACTTATGCCTGAAAGCATTGTAATTTTCCACATGGGGATTCAATAAAATAAAATTTAAAAAAATAAAAAATAAAATAAAATAAAAAAGCCCCCCAAAAAGTGGATTACTTTAAAATATAAGCACTGTGAATTACAAAGTTATTCATGATTGAGTTTCAATCATACAAACCAATCCCTTCATCAGTGTCCACTTCACTACACCAGTGTTCCCAGTTTTCCTCCACCTCCTAGCCTGTCTGTGGAGCAAATTTATGATAGAAACCTTCTATCACTTTTGGTGGTCGTGATAAAGTCACCTTACTTTAATAGCTGTTAACTTTTATATTTATAAAGCAAAGGGAAGGTCCAGATTGTCTCTGAGTTTTCTTTTGAATAGTTCCAATTGCCAGTAGGTTATAATAACATTAAAAAATAAACAGTGTACATGTTTCGGTATTAAAATAAGGATGATGTTCTAGCTCTTGTGACTGTTGTCTCTGACAAGAGACAGTGCTATACTGTTTGCTTGCCATAGGAAATGACTTTCAGTTTCAGGAAATTAAAAAAAAAAGGGGGGTCATTTTGTGCTCTAGAACTACACCTCACTCTGTAAAAGTGCCTGGGATCAAACTGGGGCCTCCTACATACAAAGTGTACACTCAGTCTACTATTATATCTCTTGCACTCACCCCCCGTAAAATAAAAAGATTAGTGATATCTTTAAAGAAGAGTATCCATGGTAAGTAGTACAGACCTTGGTGTAAGTCAATGTTATTTGTCAGAAGTAGGTATGAACTCTATATTTTGGTCAAAAAGTGCTCTAGGAACTGGTTCGTTAAAACCAAAGTACATTTTGTTTCAATGGGCTTAATATTCCCAATTAAAACTCGTGTAATGACTCTGTATTTGGAGTCTTTATAAATATATTAACTGCTTAAAAATCATGCTGAGACTGTGTGAAGGTTTCAGTGGAGACTAATTTCTACTTCGCTGCATGAATTTCTCTTTCTGTTGAAATTCTATGAAGTTTCTAAATTGTCTCTGTCTCCTAGAGCACAATTAGCATGCATTCATGTGGAGAGAAAGGACACCAACCCTATCCCTCCCCTTCAAAGCTGTCAGAGCCAAAGTGAAGTTAACTAGGATTTCGGTGGTAAAGGGACTGAGCTAACCAGTTTGTATTTGCTAGAAGAAACAAGTGTAGTCTAACTCAGAATGGTACTTGAGCTAGAATATAAATGGAATCATGATAATTATTGATATAATTAATTGATATAATTCATAACTATGTCATATAATAATAATAATAACTATTATTATAAATGCTGTCTCATTTGCCAAGGCATCAAAAATCAGATGGGCCGGACATGTAATGCAATTCAGAGATGACCGCTGGACTAGAGCTATTACTGACTAGATTCTATGTCAAAAGACTGCGTGGCAGCCTACCTATAAGATGGTCAGACTTCTTCACCAAGATCCTGAATAAACGGTTTGAGGCTCTTCATGATCCTGGAGCGAGCAAATGCCATTGGCTACACTGGCACGCAACAGGGACAAATGGAGGTGTTACTGGTGTCCACAAGAGCAAATTGATGAATAATAGGATGACAAGTGATACAAGTGATGATAATTATTATCAGGATCATATTTACAAAGTCTAATATGAAGGAAATTACTATCTTGGGATGCGGGGTTGGGGCCACATTTGCAATATTCAGGGGTTACTCCTGGCTCTGCACTCAGGAGGAATCACTCCTGGCAATGCTTGAGGGACTATATGAGATACCAGGGATAGAACGTGGGTCGGACATGTTCAAGGCACATGCCCTACCTGCTCCACTATATACCTCCAGCCCGAATTACTGGAGTTTTCAGTAACACATTTACTTTAGGAAAAAGGTGCTCTCCCAAATGATGATTTTAAGGTCTAGGGTTCATCACTGATTCTTGGTCAACCCAGATGGCATTCTGTAAGGGCCTGAGAATAGCTGTGCTTCTCAATCTTGCAGCAGTGGGACTACTATTCCAGGGTACTGTGGTGGTGGTGCAGGGAGCACGGGTGGTGGCTACAGGACTATACCTATGGTGTTTAGGCGTGCTTGAGGAGCCTTCAAGACTGTGCTTAGCAGTGCTCACGTGCTCCGCAGTGCTGAAATTACATATGAGGCACATATAAGGCAAGTGCCTTAACTGCTATACTATCTCCCAGTCTCAATTTTCGTTGTTGTTTTGATTTTTACTGAGCTAGTGTGCTCAAGGCTTCCTCCTGGCTCTGTGCTTAGTGATCACTGCTGGCAGTGGTCCAGAAACCAGGTGATGCCAGGTATGAAACCTGTATCGGCCATATGCAAAGCAAGTTCGCTACCCTCTGTCCTATCTCTCTGGACATACTGCTAAGTGAGATACCAGCAAAAATGAGATTTCTACCTTCACCAAGTTCTTCCTATTGACAAAACTCTTCTTGGAAACCTAACGAATTATTTTGCCTCTTTCGAAAAAAGGAATGGGGGAAAAAGGCAACCTATTAACCTTTACTTTAGAAGAATAAATCAGGATTGGACTACAAGTTTAGCTGGCAAATTAATTCATGAATTTTCCAACATTTTCAAAAGCACACATGTTAAATTGCTGAACTGCTGCCCCAATGAAGCTTGTAAGACCAATGTGAGACACAGAGATATAGAGAGAAAATATGTAAAATAATGAGAAGCATTTTCATGATATTTAGTGATATTTGTTCTCAGAATTCTATTAATTTAAGAGAATTACTTGCAACCATTACTGCATTAAGAAACTTGGCAGTGCAAGAACATAATTATTTCTGCTATAGCAATGACATGCACAAAAGAAAGAAAACCATTCATGGAATGTGTATGAGTATTTATGGCTATTTTTATTTATGTTATTGTGATTTACAGTTCCAAGAAACTGACCTCCTTTCTTCCTCCATGCACGGTGCTGCATTTCTTACTAGAGGTGCTCCCCTCAAAAGTTAACCCTGAATGCTCATTTCTAGGAAACCTGCTAATAAAGTCATAGCATCTGCCTTATGTGTCCACCAAAGATAACTGTTTGTTTTTATTTTTTGTCATTATGAATCTGTGTTTACTTGGTGGCCAAGGAGGACAGTTCTTCCTTTTGTGACATTGTCATGAACATTGCACGCTTCATAACTTTCGGAGTAGACCTACAAAACCTTGAGAGTTAATGTCAGTATCCAACATTGTTCATATCTAAAATCTTCCTATAAATTTCCTTATGAAGGCCACTTTATAAATTTCATTTCTAAGAATGATCTTCAGGTAACCATGGAGTGGTCTGGTGAATGATTACTATAATAAACCCTTGTTAGTATGCCTCTAATAATTATTTAATTTTTGCGAAAGTCAAATGCTTCTTATCCCTAAGATTTTATAAGATTAGGTTTGCCCCACCATTTAAAATTAAAGTATTTCAGTAATACCCTCTATAATACAATACAAAGAAGCTATACCATAAATTTATATGAAAGCATATTTTGATTTTACCCCAATAACCTACCAAGTTCTGTAACAAATGATACATAAAAGGGAAAGTTTCAAACTGACAGTATAGTGATAGCAGAAGATCTATAATAAAAATACTGTCACTGCAGCACTGTTGCCCCATTGTTCATCAATTTGCTCGAGCAGGAACCAGTAATGTCTCCATTGTGAGACTTCTTGTTACTGTTTTTGGCATATCATATATGCCACAAGTAGCTTGCCAGGCGCTGCTGTGCAGGCAGGATACTCTCAGTAGCTTGCCTGGCTCTCTAAGAGGGACAGAGAAATTGAACCCTGGTCAGCCGCATGCAAGGCAAACGCCCTACCTGCTGTACTATCACTCCAGTCCTTTACATAAAGTAGTTCTGAGTATTTCATAGTACCAATTACTACTCAGAGCTTTTGTTCTGTTACAATAGAACAAAAGTTGAACATTTATTTTGATTTTCACCATTGGCTGTAGAAATAAAAATTCTCTTCAGCTTTATCTTGATTATCAAAAATAGGTATTAAAGTCAGTCTATGCATCAAGACACAGATATATGCTATCCTGAGGAACAGGAGGGGCTTTTGTGATGATTTTAGAAGTACTTTTAGAAACTGACATCGTAATCTAGAAATTAAATACAAGAATAGGAGCTCCTAGAGACAGGGGTCAGTTTAGACTTTGCTGAGCTCAGTAGCGACTGACAACTACCAGAAGGCTAAGTTTCAAATAAAGTCTGGTGTTTAGTTGATAATAATGTAGATAGCTACTATTGTTCACGGTGTAAATGAATCAACATACTGTTATTTCTGTTATTCTGTTCTCTATGCTTTGGTACATGTTATACTTTGGGTAAATGTACTTTAGTTATATAACATGTCTAGTAGAAAAATATGATTGAGTGTAGAGAAATATGAGGTATGTGCTATCTTTGCAAGCTTTTTATAAATCTAAATTTGCTAGAAAAATAATATAGTTCTATTTTAAAGCCCTTTTAAATTCATTCCTTTTACCTAAAATCTCCATCTCTTCTTTTTGCCTCATCTCCCAGTTCTACCCTGTTCTTCAGTTCCCCTTCTTTCTGGACTTCCAAGTCTACCTGATATTTATCTTAGATTGCCACAGAGGTTTCAAGAAGCTCTGTGTCCATTCTGAGTTTCTCACGAATGCTATAGTTCTAGCCTTCTGTTCTCTCTTATTTGCCTTTTTTCTTATTCTTTCCTAGTTTTTCTGAATTATGTTTCCACCACCATGCCCCACCACCTTCCAGCACCCCTGGGCAGAGAAGCATCCACACTGCCAGGCTGAACACAGAACTATCCAGTCTACTTGGTGAAGCGTCGCCAGGAGTAGCCCCTGGGCTCCCAGACACTGCTTGGCAGCCCCTTCCCCCAAAGAATGGAGTGTCCATTTATCAGTCAGTTGGATAGAAAGAAGAGCTCAATCCTAAAGGCTTATTTTCTGTGGATTTCTGAGTTTTCAAAGCTTAGAAACAGATTCCATCCTATAACCTTCCGGAGACCTTTCTGCTTCGACATGTCGCCAGTTGTGACACTTAATGTGATAGTGACAGGGGCTCATCAGCTTGGTGGCAGGAGGGATGTGGATCATTTACACCTATGTGGTGTCAACGAACATTCGAACTCGAGGGGGCAGCTTGAAATGATTACCTGAGTGGCAAGAAGCGTGTATTATAGAGAATGGTTCCTAGGGTCCACTGGACCTCCAGGTCATTCACCAGCTGGGCCGTCCGCAAGTTTAGATAGTTGTAGAGAAAATGGAATCCTTCATGAAGGACTTGGTACACCCAAGCCAATTTGAGATACTGATATCTGTGTGGTGAGAAAGGGGACAATGTTCTCTTAAATATGAAAAGAACAAGTTCTCAGGTGTTCCTTTGCACACTCCACATGGATGTCAAAGGAGTCCCGTTTTTCCACACTTCACATCTCAGCCAACACTTCACGCTTCACACTTCAAAGCTCAGCCAACTGAATCATCTCAGTGACCACCGAGAAAGAGAAGCACCTTCAAGTGGTGATGAACTTGCGGCTATTCTTTTTGCTGGGTTTGTCTGTGCATTTCTGCAGTGCCAGGGATGGACCCTCACCCAGCAGAGGCATGCTCCTTATCATGGAGACACATCCGTGGGCCAATCTTTACTATACATATATGTATATTTATTCATTATTATTATTTTTACTGTGCCATTATCTTCAAAGACCACACTGAAATGTCTACAGATGGATCATGTGGTTTCAAGGACGAGCTTCAAAATAACACACATGGGGCTGGAGCAATAGCACAGCTGGTAGGGTGTTTGCCTTGTATGCGGCCAACCAGGGTTTGATTCCCAGCATCTCACTTGGTCCCGTGAGCAGCTCCAGGAGTAACTCCTGAGTGCATGAGCCAGGAATAATCCCTGTGCATTGCTGGTGTGACCCAAAAAGAAAAAAAAAACACACAAATGGGTTTGGGAGAGTTTGGGAGAGGGACAGAAGAAGAAAAGATCTGCCTGGATTTGGTGGTGACAGTTGGTAGTGAAAGTAAGATGACAGGAATTCATTCTACAGTTTTATTTTTGTTTTAAAACCATTTTCTAACTAAAACATTCCCGCAAGGCAGAGCCTGGCAAGCTATCCATGGTGTACTAGATATGCCAAAAACAGTAACAAGGACAGTTCTCATTCCCCTGACCCAGAAAGAGCCCCAAATATGCCACTGGGCTACACTAGCAGGCAACAGGGATGCGTGGAAATGTTACTGGTGAACGCTTGCGCAAATTGATAAACAATAGATGACAGTGATACATTGATCTTTGTTTACAAAGCTCTCTACTGTCCTTTTATCATTCCAGCATCTCAGAGTGATGGTCATAATCATTACTCAAGTTTAATAAATTAAAGTAATAAATGTTCAAAGGAGCAGACTAACACATAATAACTGGAAGTGTTGGGAGTTAATTTCAGAAATCTTGACTGATCGATTATAACATATTACCAGGAATTTAATTTAGAATTTTACTTCTGTCCCTGTGTTTTCTCTCATTTTTTTTTAAATTTGGGAAGAATTTTGAAAAAAGTAATTGCTCAGATTCTTCATTGGAGATGAAATTCAGAATAGTGATAAAAAATATCAAAATATAAAGCACCAATAATTTAATAAACTAAAATAAACATGACACATGGGTCTCAAAGCAGTAGCACCCACATTCAATTAAATACTCATAAAAGTGTAGAATTGGAAATGATTAAATCCTCATCTTGTATCACTTGTATCACTTGTAGTCCCGTTGATCTTCAATTTGCTTGAGCGGGCACCAGTAATATCTCCATTTTTCCCGGTCGCGTGCTAGTGCAGCCCAATGATATCTGCTTGCTCCAGAAACAGGAAGAGCCTCAAATTGTTCATTCAGGGATTTGATGAAGAAATCTGACCGTCTAGTTGGTGGGTGGCCACAAGGTCTTCTGGCGTCCCGTGGAATCCAGTCTGTAACAGCTCTAGTCCAGTTGTCGCCTCTGAATCATATTACATGACCAGCCCATCTGATTTTTGATGCCTTGGCAAATGAGACAGCATCCTTGATTTTTGACCGTTGACGGAGGTCAGAACTCCGGATTCCTTCTCTCACTTGAGTGAGACATGATATTCCTAGCATAGCTCTTTCGATTCCTCTTTGGGATACCCTAGTAGAATTCTCATCCTTTTTGCATAGGGCCCAGGTCTCTGAGGCATATGTTAGTGCAGGAAGAACGGTGGAATCAAAAAGATGTGCCCGGAGCCGGAGGTTCTTCGTTCTCTTAACCACTTTTTCAATGCTCTTGAAGGCATTCCATGCTGCTGCTCTCTTCCTCCTGTGCAGTTCTGGCACCAAGTCGTTCCTCATGTTGATTTCTCGACCCAGGTACACATAGCTGCTGCATTCGGAGATGTTCATTCCATTGAGAGCAAATGGAGCTTAAAGGACCAGTTCGTTTTTCAAGAACATTGTGTTGTTGAGATTCAGCTGCAATCCGACCTTTCCACACTTGTGGTAGAAGCCCTGTTTGGCCAGGGCTTCGATGACCACCTCAGTCTCAACAGAATCGAAGGTTTACTTTAAGTTGATGAATGTTAGACAGAGCAGCATCTTGAACTCTCGCGAAACTTCAATGAGTTTGGTCACTGTGTGGATATGCTCTATCGTGCTGAATCCCCTTCGGAACCTGGCTTGTCCTTCGTCAAGTGTTCTGCCTATTCTATTCAGGATGACACGAGTGAACAACTTGTAGACGACTGACAGCAGGCAGATTGGGTGATAGTTGTGGATGTCTCCCTTCTTGTACAACAGAACAGTCCTACTGGTTTTCCACTGGGATGGAAACTTGCATTAAGACAGGTAGCGTGTGAAGAGTCGGGCCAGTGTATTGATGAATACTGGCAGCAGATTCTTCAGGTGTTTGGGTCTGACCTTGTCCAGGCCAGGTGCTGTACGAGTCTTTACCAGCAAAATGGCATGTCAGATTTCAGAACAGAGAATGTTGGGAACAACATATCCATCCCAAGGAATTTGGTATGTGGGCAGGTGGACATGGCTGTCAAAGAGATTCGAGTAGAAGTCATGAATAATCCTCTCCATTGCCTTTCTGGAAGATGTGATAGATCTATCGGGATGTCAGAGGGCAGTCATCTTGGTCTTGTAGTTGGCGAAGGACAGGTGAGCGTTGTGAATACTTTTCCCGGCTTCTGCTGCACTGGCCAACACTGCTGCTCTTCTCTCTTTGAGGTCTTCTTTTATCGCATCTCTGCACAGCTTTGTGAGCTCGGACATTAGCTTGTGGTTGCCTGAGGCTTGCGCCAAACCATGTTGATGAATGAGTTTGAGAGTTTCCAAAGACAGGCATCTGTTTGTGGCTTTCTCACTCTCGGCATTCTTCGCACAGACATGGAGGTGCTGAACCAGTCGATTGTATTCCTCGTTGATGTTGTCAAGGACGGCATCTTCCCATGTTGCTGCAATAGTACCAAAGAGCTCCCACTTGGTGGTCATTCTGGCAGTTGCCTTCTTAGACTTAAATTTTGCAGACTTTTCTCCCCACTCTGTGAAGTAGAATTTCACACGAAGGAGATGGTGGTCTGATTCCATTTGGAGTTTTGAGACAACAGCGACATCGGTCAGGAAAAACCTTCGATTGAATATGATGTGGTCAATTTCATTGTGGAAATGTCCACCGGGAGACTCCCATGTCCAGCGTTTAGATTTGGCCTTCTGGAACTGTGAGTTACCATGGATGGTCTTGGTCAACATGATGAATTCAGATAGTCTCTCACCCTGATCGTTCCATTCTAGGCCATGTGTCCCAATGTGGAGTTCTTCGGGCGGCCTTCTTGGACCTATCTTGGCATTAAAATCACCAACAATGATCTTGTAGAAGGTGTGGTCTTCTTTATAGAGCTTCTCCAGTTCCATGTAAAACCTCTCAATTTCTACTTCATCGTAGTTGGAAGTTGGTGCGTTGGATTCTACACACCAAATCCTCATCTAATTGATCAAATACCTCACAGATAAGAAAATTTTTTTCAGAAAAAATGAATTTATAAATCTATTTCCAGTGTTTCTAAGCACATGAAGAGCTTAATTTGTCAACCTTCCCCATCCTTCATCTCTTAAACTTCTTAAACATATATTCTACTTAAATCTGCCTATAGTTAATAAAGGTAGAAATTATGTACAAAACATATAAGCCTAACCAAATGAAGCTTTTCTCTGTATTCCACTGTTTTTTTTTCTTTATTTAGCCTATTCAGTTTGAAGACAAGGATTCACTTAACATCTGAATGAGCATTACATTTCATGTGGGTGAATGACAGCTCTTGATTGCACTTAAACTTTTGTGGTCATGGAAGATGTCATACCCTAATAAATGTGGGCTAATAAATAAATAAACTGAAGTCTCCATCTCTGGAATAACTATCTCAGGCTTAGTCAGACAATAAGTTGTTGGATACCTTTGGGAAATTAGGCAGGTATTCCCAGTTTAATAATTGATCTTTATAAGTATTCATCAGTGTCAAAATAGAATTAGCTCTAGAAATATTCATTTTATATTTCTTCATCTGTGGGTGAATTTACTCCATTCAAATTTTCAGAAAACCTTTGTTGCACATGTATGTCAATGTATAGGAAAACCTATAATGAAGAAAGGAATGGGATGAGCTAAGAAACAGAAGTGAGAGGGGGGAAAGAATAGTTATGCTTTAAAACAACTGTATAAGCATAGTTTTATGATTAAGAATATTCATGAACTCCTTAAAATTTAAAGGAGTATACACTGGGTATAGAATGATAGTTCAATGGGCTGAGCATATGCTCTCTATATAAGATCCCAACTTTGATCCCTAGCACCAGATGGTCCCCTGAGTACCACCCAGAGAAATCCTGAGCACAGTGCTGGGAATAACCCCTGAGAATTATGGGGTATAAGCAAAACACACAAAAAATTAAAAGCTGAAAGGAACATCAAACCTGGATCTACTTATTCAACTGTTTTTCTCAGTTCTTCAGTATCTGTTAAATTAATACCAACTCTTTAACCTCTCCCTAGATATTGTTCCTAAGTCTTTCCACAGGAATGATATATTTTTCCTCTGAACACTTGTAGAACTCAGTGGTTAATTATTTACATAGCACTTTCATCTTTGTAAAATATTTCCACTTAAGTTACATAGATACAAATTTTATTTCCCTTAACAGATGGGACTTTTTTTTTCATGAAACTTGACAGAAAAAATATACCAAAATAAAAATCAGAGGATTTGTGAAATAATAGAGTGAATAGCTTGGTAAATACTCCCTGTAAAAATCTATGACAAAAGTGGAAAAGATTGTTTAAAACAAACATTTCAGGGGACTGGAGAGGTAATATAGCAGGTAAGTTACTTTGCATGTATGTACTTATCTAGGGTTGGATACCGAGCATTATATATGGTACTCTGAGCACTGCCATGAATGATCCCTTAGCACAGAGCCAGACAGGAGTAAACCTTGAGTACCACCAGGTGTGCCCCCTGAGAAGCCCCCTAATAAATTCATTAAAAAATCAATCATTTTAGGGCTCTAAGCATAGAGCAAATTGAGTGTTCTCTCCCGCAAACCCCAATAAATTAATAAATAAAATAAAACAATCATTTCAGGGCTCTAAGAATAGAGCAAATTGAGAAGTTCAGAAATAAATAAACAAGAACCTATTTTTGTTTGTTTAGGGGTTGCAAGCAGTGATGCTCAGTACTTCTGTCTCTGTGCTCAGGGATCACTCTTGACAGAGATTTGAGGATAGGTGCTGGGAATAGAACCCAGGTCAGCTGTGGGCAAGGTGAGTTCCTTACCCGCTATACTATCTCTCTGGTCAAAAAATTATTAAACCTCAGTTAAGACCAATGGGGGCCTATGGTAGTATACCTTGTGTGTGTTCCCATTCTTCTGCCACCATTACCACCACTTCCAGCTCCACATCTGTAATCCCATGAGTGTGGTATTATGGGCTTAATCTACCATGACTGACAAATCTCTGATAGCCACTGTCTTTATTGCTAGAGGAGATTGATATTTACATTGTAGCTAATTATGGAAAACTTTAAATCCCATAAATATGCAAACTCAGATGGTATATAAATCTAATGGAATACTATGCAGCAATAAAGTATTAAAGCTTTTCTGACACATGTGGCACATGAATGGGCCTCAGAATAATGATGCCAGGTATAAAAGAAAGACCAAAAGATACATGTGTATGCTGGATATAATTTTAATTTTATAAAATTTTTCAGATGAGCCTCATGCATAGGGGAGCCAGTGGAAGAACCCAGGTGTGTGGGACCCAGGGCTGAGATTTCCAAGGCTGCTCGGATCGGGACTGGGACTCTTCCACCCAGATACCCCATTTTCCAGTAGCTAGGCAGTCATACCCAGAGACTGCCCCCAGTGCCATGCAATCCTATCAACAGCCAACATCCAGAGACTATAAAACCAAGCTCCCAGATTACAGCCATGCAACATCTAATAACCTAGTTTTCCTCTTGCAGAACCTGACAAGCTATCGAGAGTCTATTGCCTACTTGGGGGAGCCTGGCAAGCTCCCCGGGGCATATTCATATCCAAAATATAATAACATATATATATATATATATATATACCTCTCGGAGAGTCTGGCCAGCTACCAAGAGTATCCCGCCCGCACAACAGAGCCTGGGAAGCTACCCATGGCGTATTCGATATGCCCAAAACAGTAACAGTAGGTCTCATTGCCCTGACCCTGAAAGAGCTTCCAATCTTTGGGAAAGACAAGTAAGGAGAGACTGCTAAAATCTCAGGGCTGAGCATAATAGAGACGTGACTGGTGCCCGGTTGAGTAAATCGACAGACAACGGGATGACAGTGATACAGTGATAAAATTCTAGACATGTTAATTAATGTAGCATTCCAGAAAGTAGTTTTCCACTGATGGAGAACAAAGAGGAAAAGAAAAATTTTAAGGAGTCTGAAGAAATATTTGTCTACTATCCTGTGCTGATGGATTCACATTTGCCAAAATTAAATATATATATACATATATATCTACATACATACATATATATATATACCCTTAAAATATATGGCTTATTGAATATCAGTTTTCTTCCCCTGTGCCTGACTGTCTTCACCGGGGGCCCCTTGGAGGGGAGCAGGTTGAGTTTCCCTTCCTGGCCCAAGCAGAGCCCCGCCCAGCAGCTGAAAACTTCCAGAACCCAGCCACAGCCAAGCTCAAGACCACTCCACACACTCGGATGAACCTCATTCATGAAGGAACCAATAGAGGAACACAGGTATGCAGGACCCATGGCTGAGATCTCCAAGCCTGCTTGGATTGGGACTGGGCCTCCTCCACCCAGATCCCCAGTTTTCTAGTAGCTCGGCAATCACACCCACAAACTGCCATGTAATCTCATCAATGGCCAAGATCCAGAGACAAAACAGATCCAGAAACAAAACTCCCAGAATAGAGTGATATAGGATCTCGCACAGCAGAGCCTGGCAAGCTACCCGTGACATATTCAATATGCCAAAAACAGTAACAATAATGGGCCTCATTTCCCTAACCCTGAATATGAAAGGAACAAATGGAGACATTTCTGGCACACACTCAAGCAAATCATTGAGTAACAAGAGGACAGTGATTGAATATCAAACTTTAGTAGAGATTTTAGGAAAAAAAAAATTCCTTATGCCCACATTGTTAAATCCTCCCCAAATCCTCCCCAAATAAATTTCATGTATAATCTGTAACACTAGTCACCATCCAAACTTTAAGTCCCCACAGGGCATTTAAAAGATATAAGAATCATAGTTTTAGAGAGGGAAAAATCATGTTATTTAAGAAATCGTGATTTATAAATGAATCAGTGAAGTGTGGAACTCAGTTACATCATCTAATCTTTCCTTTTAAAATTGAAGAACCTGGGGCTGGAGTGATAGCACAGTGGGTAGGGTGTTTGCCTTGCACGCGGCCAACCCGGGTTCGATTCCCAACATCCCATATGGTCCCCCGAGCACCGCCAGGAGTAATTCCTGAGTGCAGAGCCAGGAGTAACCCCTGTGCATTGCTGGGTGTGATTTAAAAAAAAATGAAGAACCTGGGCCAAGGAGAACACACTTAATAGAAAAGGAGGTAAGGCACTTCCCTACCATATGGCCACAACAACTGTAACGCTGTTTCAAATCCTCTGTACCACATATATTCTCTTGAGCCCCACCAGGGGCGACTCTTGATCACAGAGCCAAGAATAGACCCTGAGCACTTCTGAGACCCTCACTAACTTCCTGCAAAAAAAAAAAAAAAGACAATATATAATTGAAGAAACTACACTCAGAGAAAGCAAAAGCCTTGCTCAAACTCAACTGGCCGCCACATAAGGAATTGAAGACTTGCTTCTTTCTGTGAGATCATAGAAAATCAAAATTGAAAACCCTGCTGACTATCTTTCAGTTTGGACATGTCTGCTCACAATAACCATGTGATAAGAATCAGAATAAAAATATCAGTTTGTCCTCAATTGTCATTGTATTCCCAAAAATGCAGGAAATGGCAAACCTATATTTTAAGATGTTATCTTCTATTTAAACATTTCTTTTCGTTTTCATTCTGATTGTTTTCATATAGTTTAAATCTGTGCAGAAGGATCTTTGAATCTCTGACAGCCAAAACCAGCTGTGTTTGCTAGTGAGGGTGGAGATAGAAACAATATTTACTAGCAAAACCAAGATCATACTTCATAGGGGGAAAAAACCAATTGGCAGCTAAGGATAAAGGAGGATTCGCTAATCTAGAACAGTTTTCAATTTACTCTGACACTGATCTTTAGTATTTGAAACTGATTATAAACTCTGACACTGATCTTTAGTATTTGACACTGATATATAGACTTCCTATATATATGTATATATGTATATGCATATACATATATATGTATATATATGTAATATATATATATATTACACACACACCCTAAGAAGCGGGGACATTTTTATATGACACGAAGACTTCTACTGAAGTTCCCCTTTTAATAGATAACTAAAAAGATGCATGAAGAAAATGCTCTCTTTTCTCTTGTATTAAGGCATTAAGAATATTGTTGTTTTTGTCATGACACAGACACAGTGGGAAGAGATATGCACTGATATTAAACAAAACTACTGAATTCTCCATTTTTTGTTTTTGGACCATGCCAGCTGGTGTTCTAGGGACCACACAATGCTAGGATAAAACCTGTAATTCCTACAGTTCATGCACTCCATCCTGCTGAACTGTCTCTCCTGCTAAATTCTCTGATTTTGAATGATTTCTTATCCTGTAGTTTCCTCATCTATAAAATAAAGATAATAAAATTGTTTTATATAAGTATATGAATATATATGTAAATTCCATTTATAGTGCCAGACTTCTATAAGTGACATGCAAGCACTTAAATGACAACAATCACTATTTATTTTTTTAAGACTTAAGAGATAATCATAAAAAAATATACTGCTGGGAAAAAGAATATACCTATTACACTTGGCTATTCCTTTATAATCACAGAGGAGCTGCTGATATTTGCCCCTCAGCTTCCAGCTGTTTCCTTCTGCTGTACCTGATGCAGTATAAGAAAATTTCTCTGCAGGTTTCTGCAGAGGCAGCCAGCATGTAGGCTGTGAATCTTTTCAAGAGTTGGGTGAGAAATGATTTTCTTCCTTTTATGCTGAGAAGGACATGCTGTTCTCTCAAACACGGGGGAAGAATTGAGTTGACTTTGAGATCTTGATTAACACTTTAATTAATTTTTCCTTCATAAATTAATAAATTTTATACATATATAGTTATTCCCTCAATTGTGTTTTCATAGCTGTTTATAAATATTTTTGCTACAGTAATGACCACAATGAATTACAATGATTAGTTTATGCTGCAAGTAATATAGTTGAATTTTTAGTTTCACAAGGACTTTATGTATTCCCAGCATATAATTCAGTGACAACACATAATTAAAACTAGAAATGTTTTCAGAGTAGAATATCGGGAACTTCAACTCACTTCAAATAGTTTATTTCTCCTTTTGAATGAGGTATTGTTCTGTCAAGATGGCAGAATAGTAAAGAAGTGGGACTCATCTCCTCCCCACAAATGCAACAAAATATAATATACAAGCCACATTCCTGAAAAAGACTAGACACAGGACGTGCAACATTTTTACAAGGAAAAGTTGCAGTTAAAAAAAAGTAGAGTTTTTCTGAACAGAGTTAAAAAATTAAACAAAAAATTTGCTTGTATTGAAATGCCACCAGTCAAGATCTAAGAAAGGGAGGGACAGCTTTTATACAGTGTGTGTGTGTGTGTGTGTGTGAGAGAGAGAGAGAGAGAGAGAGAGAGAGAAGAGACAGAGAGACAGAGACAGAGATAGACAGACAGAGAGAGAGAGACAGAGAGAGAGAGACTAAAGGCTTTACACCCATGTTGGGGGCTACAGTAGTGATTAGGACTCAGGAGTCGTTGTGAGAGAAAGAAGGTTAGAATTCTGGGTGGCAGAGTTATGCAGTGAGGCACTAGGGCAGCAGATAGGCATCAAGGAGGGCTGATTTCATACTGTGTGAAGTCAACCAAGGGGTCTAAAGTAAAAACCCCCTGCATGCCTACGAGGGGTGCCAGAGGAGGCCACTGGAGATCAAAACCCCAGGGAAAAATGTAAATGCCAGAGGATTAAGTAACTTACCTGATGAAGCATTCAAAGTAACAGTCCTTCTAAGTATAGAGAGCCTTAAAGAGAAACATAATTATAATCTCAACAAAATCTGAAGAAGGAAAACATAACTTTGAAGGGAAATTTCAACATATCTTAAAAGGAAGACGTCAAAGCAGAAGAGTACAAAAGAAAAACAAAAGAGCAAAGACAAACTACAGAAACTTCCTCCTAAAACAGATAATAAAATGACAATAAATATTTATATTTAACTATTATCCTAAATGTTAATTTTTTATAAGTATACCACTCGAAAGGCATAATGGATCAGAAAGCCAAAACTAAAAATTCGACTCTCTACAGGAAACTCCTCTTAGCTCTAAACACCAACATAGGATTAAAGTAAAAGATTAGAAGACAGTTTTACAAAGAGATGATAACCTAAAAACGCATGTCCAGTCATGATTATGTCATATAAAATAGATTTACAACTAACAGGTAAATAAGAAACAAACATGGATACTATTTACTAAGAACTTAATAAAATAAGAAAATATGGCAATTTATACATATGCCCCCCCCCAAAAAAAAGTAAAAGGCAACATTTAGTAGAAAGAAGGAAATCATGAATATTAGTGTGGCTTTAAGTAAAAATTGAATCCAACAAGACTTCTACCAAGATACTACCTCTACCAAGATTCATAAGATAAATGAAACCATGTTGATATTTCAAAAATGATAAAAATCAGTAACCTTTTTGTTAGGCTTATGAAGATAAAACTCTAATAAATAGGAGCAGAAGTGAAAGGCAATAAATTACAAACTATACCATAGAAATACAAAGATCATTGGATATTCTTTTGGTGGGGGTGCTTCTGGAGGTGATGGGGGCGGGGGCTCAAAAGAGGTGCTGGGGATAAAATCCAAGTCAACTACATGTAAGGTAATTGTCTTATTGTATATAATGTCTCTGGTCTCAACAGTTCTTGACAAATTTGGTATTACACTATTAGTAAAGTGGTTAGGGTACTTGCTTTACATGAGGTCACCTCAGGTTCTATTCTCAGCATCCCATATGGTCCCCAGAGCACCCCCCAGAAACGATCCCTGAGTATAGAGTCAGGAGTAAACCCCAAGTATCACTAGGGGTGGTCCAAAACACAAATAAGAAAAGTCCTTAATATAATAGGTAATCAAATTAGACAATACTTTGAGAGAATGATACTCTATGAACCCTAAAACCTCTACCAAGAAACTCCTAGAAATAATAGACTCGTATAGTAAAGTTGCAGGCTATAAAATCAATACTCAAAAGTCCATGGCTTTCCTATATGCAAATAATGAGAGAGAAGAAAGTGACATGATAAAAGCAATCCCGTTCACAACTGTGCCTCAAAAAATCAAGTACCTCGGAATCAGCTTAACTAAGAAGGTAAAGGACTTCTATAATGAAAACTAGAAATGCTACTTCAGGAAACCATGAGGAAATGGAAAGATATCCCCTGCTCATGGATTAGAAGAATTAATATTGTCAAAATGGCAATACTCCCCAAAGCATTGCACAAATTCAGTGAGATCCCTATAAGGATACCCTTGACATTCTTTAAAGAAATGGAGCAAGCACTCCTGAAATTCATATGGAACAATAAGCCCCCACAAATAGCTAAAGCAATTCTTGGGAAAAAGAAAATGGGAGGAATCAACCTCCCCAACTTCCAACTCTACTACAAAGCGGTAGTAATTAAAACAGCATAGTACTGGAGCAAAGGCAGAGCTGCAGACCAATGGTTGAAAACTCTGACACACACCCCCAAATACATGATCATCTAATTTTGATAAGGGAGCAAGAAAAGTGAAGTGGAGCAAGGAAAGCATGTTTAACAAATTCTGCTGGCAAAACTGGACAGCTACATGCAAAAACATGGGCTTAGATCTCCACCTATCACCATGTAAAAAAGTTAAATCAAAATTAATTAAAGACCTCAACATCAGACCAGAATCCCTAAGGTACACTGAAGACAAGGCCAGCAAAACCCTCCACGACACTGAAGCCAATGGTATCTTCAAAGCTGACACGCCACTGGCCAAGCAAGTGAAAACAGTGATAAATAAATGGGTCTATCTCAAACTAAGAAGCTTCTGCACTTCAAAAGAAACAGTGACCAAATTACAAAGACAACCTACAGGATGATAACAAGGATATACAATGCACTGGTTGAACTCCACAAGAAGAAAACTGCCAACCCGATCAAAAAATGGGGTAATGAAATGAAAAGAATCTTTCCCAAAAAAGAAATCTGAATGGCTGAGAGACACATGAGGAAATGTTCAACATCACTAATCATCAGGAAGACACAGATCAAAAACAACAATGAGATATCATCTCACACCACAGAGACTGGCCCACATCCTAAAAAAAAAAAAAAAAAAAAGCAACTGGTATTGGCGTGGATGTGGGGAGAAAGGAACTCTCCTTCACTGCTGGTGGTAATGCTGACTGGTTCAGCCCTTTTGGAAAACAATTTGGACGATTCTCAAAAAATTAGAAATTGAGCTTCCATTTGACCCAGCAATGCCACTCTTTGGAATATATCCCAGACAGGCAAAAAGTTATAGTAGAAATGACATCTGCATTTCTATGTTCATTGCCGCACTGTTTATAATAGCCACAATCTGGAAAAAAACAGAGTGCCCAAAAACAGATGACTGGTTAAAGAAACTTTGGTATATCTGCACAATGGAATACTATGCAGCTGTCAGAAAAGATGAAGTCATGAAATTTGCATATAACTGGATCAACATGGAAAGTATCATGTTGAGTGAAATGAGTCAGAAAGAAAGAGACAGACATAGAAAGATTTCACTCATATGTGGAATATAAAGTAGCTGAGAGGTACAAGCTTGCAATGATGCAACTTCTGGCAGAAATTTCTCTGGACTTAGTTACTAAAATACTAAAATACAGAAATCTAAAACCGTGCAGCCACTATTGCGGCTGCTTGACCTCATATCTCTTCATTCTCAGCAATGAAAAACAAATTATCAAATGCTTCCTTTTCAGCAGGTCCCACTTTGGGGGGAGAAACTCCAAACTATAATAGTGAGTTTTTTGTTGAAATATTGAATGTAATCAAAGTAAAGTGAAAGTAAATTGAAATTTATCGATTGCACAAGCGGGGTGGGGTGCTGGGGACGTGGGGGTGTGGGAGAGAGGTATACTGTGGTTCTTGGTGGTGGAATATGTGCACTGGTGAAGGGATGAGTGTTCAAGCATTGTATAACTGAGACTTAAACCTGAAAGCTTTGTAACTTTCCACATGGTGACTCAATTAAAAAAATAAATTAAAAAAAAAGAATGATGCTCTATGATAGTCAAGTGAAATTTATTCAAGTGTAAAGATGATACAATATATTAAGTCAATTACTGTAAATTGATATATAAATAAAAGGTCAAATATTAAATGGTCACATGACTAGATATAGTTTATAGAAGTTAACACAGTTTTGTTGAAAATATTTTAATTATATGTGTATGTAGGCACCACAGCTCAAGAAAATAAGTATCTTATACTGCAAGCTCAAAGCTAATACTATAATGCTAAAACGTAGAAAGCTTTTTCTTTAAGAGAGTACATATGCAGCATAACATGATGAGGCCCTCATAGCCATGCCACCAGACTCTGCACCAGGCTGTTTCATTCAGGGCACCCCAGAGGGGGGTGGGAGAGAATCCTCCCTGCCCCAAGGGACCTAGATCCAGCAGCCAAAAGCCTCCAGAAACCAACTGCTGACACGCTCAAGGACACTCCCCAAGCCTCACATATAAGAGAACATATTCCTAGACTGCGTGGCTGTGATACATCATAAGACACTTTCTACCCATTCTCCATAATTACCACACCTTATTTGAAGAGATTCAGATAATAGGCAAGAACCCATAGAGGGAAATATATATATGTATGTAAAAATATAAAACACACCGTCAAGCGCAAGCACTCATGGACTCTCCAGGCGGCTCTGTCTCAACACCCACGTTCGGTGCTCTGCAACTTCTTTGTATGGGCTGGATGGGGATGGCCGGTGGTCAAGGATAGGCGAAGGAAGAACAAGGACCAAGGTGGTTGCTGATTAGTTACCGTTTATTCAATCTTCCATCTTTCTCCTCTCCCGCACTCCCAGCTCCCTCCTCTCTCTGGATCTGCTCCAGCCTCTCTCCTTCTCTAGTCTCTCCTCCTACTTGTCTCTCCCACCTTGCCCTCTAGGCTACACCCAGCCAGGTAGCAGAATCAACATAAGAAAGCCCTTCCTAAGGACAGGGCACTCCAAAGCCCTTCCTCACTCTCAAGGTTTTTTTCTTTTCCTTAGTCCAAACACTTATTAACATCTTAATACTAGTTATTTTTGTATGGACATAGCAAGAGATACATTGAGGCTTACAAGGCAGCTCTCCTGGCAACATCTTGCCACAGACTCAGACCACAGCACTCAGGCCAGATAAAACATTCCTCACCCTAGCAGGGTCCGAATCTAGTTATCACTGTTTGGATCATGACAACATTTGTCCATGATCAAGCTCCTAACTTATAGTTAAGCATTAGGCACTTTGGCCAGGCCCATTTTGATGCCAGGGTAACACACAACTCACCGCTTGCCCTGTGTCCATCTCGTCCCTCGTCGGGACCCTACTTTTGGGGGTGCTAGGAAGTAAGGGCAGCTGAGGCTTAGGTCGAGAGAACAGACGCCCAAGAGGAAAATATCATGTAGAGTCAAATGACTTCCATGTTACAGAAGCATAACATTTTCTAAGTCTTCCTGTGTCCATACAGAAAGCACATTGCTCTGAATAAACTATGCAAAGGACTCAAGGAGAAGAGAAAAACAGTATTTACGAGTCAACAGAACACGAAGAAAGAAAAACAGTATTTACGAGTCAACAGAACACGAAGAAAGTAGCTACAAATAAATAAAGAGGAATGGGAGCACTGTAAGGGGAGTAACCCAATAAACCTAAGCTACCTGAGGCTATGTTATCCTACATATGTATATATATGTATATATACATATTTTCAGATATATATATCAAAGTTCACATCACCCAAACTTTAACAACATATCCTATAGAATGTCTTAATGGCTTCTGCCAAAATAGAACAATCTTCACAATGTTTCCTATATGAACACTTTTTTGTAAGCATCTTCAGCAGTTCTTCATAACAGACAATATGAAATATGTTATTTCGGTTGTGTTTTGGGACAGGGACTGGGGCTTGGGATGGAAACATCCCTAATTTGGTGTTGGGAAGGTGTAACTGTGGTGTGATTGGTGTTAATACTAAATGTAATCAAATATTGTAAACTAACTTATAAAATAAAAAAAATTTCAGAAGATTGTACATATGCAAAGTTGTCCTATTACATCTTTAATTTAGTACTAATGGTCTTTTTCAGGGAAATTAGACAACAAGAGATTAAGGTTATTTGTATTGATAAAAAAGTCCAAGTGTCAGAGCTGTGGTGTTAGCTCTAGTTGGGAGTATATACCTATAAGAGTGACATCCTAATCTCTATACCCAGGCACCAAATTTCCAACCCTACCCAACATTTCATAGAGTTATGTATGTATATATGTGTGTATGTATATACATATATGCATCTATATGTAACCCTTAGACCCTACAAATATATATACATATGTATATATGTGTACACACATATGTATACATTTATCACCCTATAGAATGAGAAGAAAAGAAATTGAACAGTTAGGACAATATCAGATTATAAAACCTTTGCATAGTAAAAATGCCAGAAGAACCAAAAAGCAGGTTGATGTCTTAGAAGATTTTGCACATCAAACAGCCAATAAAAGTTAGCATCCAAGTTGTGAAGAATCTCAGAAACAAATTGAATTAAAAATTAGTCAGAAAATCTGAATAGACAGTTCTCAAAAAAAAAAAATACAAGTAGTCAGTAGGCACATGGGAAGAAAATAGCCCATCATTACTTATTATTAGGAAAGTGCACATCAAAGTCACAAAGAGAAGTCAATTCATATACCAAAAAGACTAATAATACAAAGTACTAATTAGGCTGTGGGAAAAGGGATCCCCTTCCACACAGTTAGTGAGACTCTAAACCCATGCAACCAATTTGAAAAGCCATGTGGAGCTTTCTCAAAAAAATGAAAATAGAACTTCCATCTGGCTCAGATATTTGATTTTCTGGTGTTAAAGGATATGCCAAAGAATGTGAAATTTTTTACATAGAGTGATGTTCATCTCAATATTTTTGCAGCATTATTTATAATAACTAAGACATGGAAGCAATAGGTGACTGGATAAGAAGATAATTTTGAGATGCAAGGCCTTCCAAGTGAGGCTCAGGAGACTGGGGCCTCCACCTGCAGTTCTTTGCCAGCCGGGTATGTGGATCAATGTTGGGGCCCAATAATTGGAGGGTCATCAGGTCCTGTAACACCTGGGATTACTGGGGTCATCCTATGATGCTCAGGGGTCTCTATTATGTCCCAACTCCCCCAAAAGATGTTTTGTCTTATGGGAAAAAAGAACCATTCAGTCAAAAAAGTTGAAATCTTTCCATTTGAAACAAAATGGAAAAATTTAAGAGGATTATGTAAGGCAAAAGAAGTCAGGAGAAAAACAAATATTGGATTCCACATATATTTTTACTACAAGGAAACAAAGTAGAGTAACTGATGAAACAAAATACAATGAGTCAGGGGACAGAACCGGGGTTTACCAGAAAATATAAAGGTATGGAGTAAGGATGGGATGAGTTATTTTTTATTATCTTTAAATAGAATAATGAAATTGTAGAAATATCTAAAGTTTCTCTGAGCCCCATTACAAATAGATTGAAAGGTTAAAAAATGAGTTCCACTGAGTTGGAATTGAGACCTGAAAGATTGTAACTGCTATTCAGAAGAACCATAATCCAAGATGTGCCAGGATCATTTGAAAATGATATAATACCATGCAGTTGTGCATGCATGCGTGAGGAAAATCCTCCAGTGTTAGTTTGGGAGAAGCCAAAGAATTGAAAATAATAATTAATGTATCACATGGAAGAGACATATTCTTTCTAAATATAATTGTATTCTATTCAGAAACAAGTTGTAAAGCAAATTGATTACTTAGCTAGTCCTCTGAGGATCTTACAAATATTGACTGTGGATTTTAGTGTCTTAAGATTTCCTTTCATTTCAGAATGTTATAAAACAAAAAATCTTTAGCTTAAAACATATAAGTCTACCCACTGGAAAACTCTAATAAATAGTTGTCTTTGGTGTAACTAATTTAGTGAGGCATCTGAATTTGTTAGGTGTACAGGAATAAAATTAATTTATTCTACTAACAATATCTACTAACCATGTAGCACTGTAGCACTGTCATCGTGTTATTCATGGATTTACTCGAGTGGGCACCAGTAATGTCTCCATTGTGAGACTTGTTTTTACTGGTTTTGGCACATCAAATACGCCACTGGTAGCTTGCCAGGCTCTGCCATGGGGGCGGGATACTCTCAGTAGCTTGCCGAGCCCTCCGAGAGGGATGGAGGAATAGAACCAGGATCAGCATGTGCAAGCCAAACACCCTACCTGCTATTGCTCCTATCTACTAACCATATTTAGGAAAACCTCCTTTCCAGTGAACAAATTTCTTTTATTTATTTATTTATTTATTTATTTATTTATTTATTTATTTATTTATTTATTTATTTATTTATTTTATTTTTAATTAGTGAATCACCGTGAGGGTACAGTTATAGATTTATACAATTTTGCGCTCATGTTTCTCTAATATAAGGTTCGAGAACCCATCCCTTCACCAGTGCCCATTCTCCACCACCAGTAAACCCAGCATCCCTCCCACCCTCCCCAGACCCATCTCCCCCTACCCCACCCTGCCACTGTGGCAGGGCATTCCCTTCTGTTCTCTCTCTCTAATTAGCTGTTGTGATTTGCAATAAAGGTGTTGAGTGGCCACTGTGCTCAGTCTCTAGCCCTCATTCAGCCCGCAACTCCCTTCCCCCACATGGCCTTCGACTACATTATAGTTGGTGATCCCTTCTCTGAGTTGCCCTTTCCCCAGAATGTGAGGCCAGCCTCCAAACCATGGAGTCAACCTCCTGGTACTTATTTCTACAATTCTTGGGTGTTAGTCTCCCACTCTGTTATTCTATATACCACAGATAAGTGCAATCTTTCTATGTCTGTCTCTCTCTTTCTGACTCATTTCACTCAGCATGAAACTTTCCATGCTGATCCACTTATATACAAAATTCATGACCTACTTTTTTCTAACAGCTGCATAGTATTCCATTGTATAGATGTACCAAAGTTTCCTCAACCAGTCATCCGTTCTAGGGCATTCGGGTTTTTTCCAAATTCTGGCTATTGTAAACAGTGCTGCAATGAACATATAAGTGCAAATGTCATTTCGACTATACTTTTTTGCCGCTCTGAGATATATTCCCAGCAGTGGTATTGCTGGGTCAAATGGGAGCTCAATTTCTAATTTTTTTAGAAGCGTCCATATTGTTTTCCAAAAGGGCTGAACCAGTCGGCATTCCCACCAGCAGTGTAGAAGGGTCCCTTTCTCCCCACATCCTCTTCAACAGTGGTTGCTTTTGTTCTTTTGGATGTGCGCTAGTCTCTGTGGTGTGAGGTGGTATCTCGTGGTTGTTTTGATCTGCATCTCTCTGATGATTAGTGATGCAGAGCACTTTTTCATGTGCCTTTTGGCCATTCGTATTTCTTCCTTGGTAAAGTTTCTGTTCATTTCTTCGCCCCATTTTTTGATGGGGTCGGATGTTTTCTTCTTGTAGAGATCAACCAGTGCTTTATATACCATTGATATCAACCCCTTATCTGATGGGTATTGTGTAAATATCCTTTCCCTTTCTGTGGATAGTCTTTGTATTCTGGTCACTGTATCTTTTGCGGTGCAGAAGCTTTTTAGTTTAATGTAGTCCCATTTGTTGATCTCTGCTTTTACTAGATTGCTTAGTTCCGTGTCACCTTTGAAGATACCTTTATCTTCAATATCGTGGAGGGTTTTTCCAACCTTGTCTTCAATGTATCTTATGGTTTGTGGTCTGATGTTGAGGTCTTTAATCCATTTTGATCTGACTTTTGTGCATGGTGTCAGGTCAAGGTCTAAGCACATTTTTTTTGCATGTGGTTGTCCAGTTGTGCCAGCACCATTTGTTAAAGAGGCTTTCCTTGCTCCACTTCACATCTCTTGCTCCCTTATCAAAGGTTAGATGATCATACATTTGGGGTTGTGTGTAGGGATATTCCACCCTTCTAGTGAACAGATTTCTTGAATAGACTCTCATCTAATTCTCTCCCTTATTCTCTCTCTCTCTCTGTCTCTCTCTGTCTCTCTCTCTCTCTCTCTCTCTTTCTCTTTCTCTCTCTCTCTGTAGGAGTATTTCCTCCAGATCCTCAATTAGAGGAGCCTCATTTTCTATCTTTAAGACTCTAGCCTGTGCTTTTTAATATTTTACTAAGATTCATGCACAGTTTAAAAACCTTTTTCTTTCCCATATGCACAGACCAAAGTGTTGAGCTCCCCTTCAACTCTCTTCCTCCGTGAGCTAGGAATGCAGTACAAAGGCAGCGCTCATTAACAGTAATCTAAGTGTTAGATACTATTGGAAAGTTACTAATCCATTGTAGAATAAAGTAAAAAGACTGTCTTCCTTGTAGCCACAGTGATATTGACTCTTTTTTTTGCCAATAAGATATATGCTTACTTGGGGGGTTTGGATCATATAATTACTTTCTTAATGACAGTGGCAAAATTAGCTGTGACTCTTCCCACCACTCAGACTTCTTCTTTCCATTAATGTGGACTCAGTTTATGGAGTTGGAATAGCCAGCAGGGGAAGTCAAGAGAATTTCAGTACCATTGAGATAGGAGCCAACATCAGGTAAAATGTCCCATCAAATATGTTGTTCTATGAGAAATATAGACTTTCTCTTACTTAGGGCAAATGGATTTCTAATTAATATGCTGCCCTTTACTGTGTTGCAGCTTTCTCCTGGATTGGTCATAACTCTAGTCTAGTCATTATCCACAGGTTTTGTCCGGAAAACTTAGCACTGGCAATTAAACCTATACCAGATTTACTTCTTAGCAATACCCGTAGTATTGGCAGCCTCTTGAAAAGCATGTTATGTCTCTGCTAATTAATTCTGAGTGGCAATGTCACGGACTATTTCTCTATTTTCTTTGCCTCTTTGTCATTTTTTGGCATGTTTCCCCGTCATAGGCACCTTCAAAACCTCCCTACCCTAGAACCATCTTCTGTATTTTTGGAGCATCTAGAAGTCAAGAGAGCTGATCTTGGCTGGCTCTTTTACTGGCATCTGTTAGTAAAGCCTGTCAGGAAGGGGCTGGTCCAGTGAAAAAATGATCTCTAAAGTTACGCTGTGTACAACCTAGTGGTTTCTGTTTTTATTTGTAATTGGTAGCTAAGGCTAAATGCCTTAGCTACCAAGTCTGATGATCAGTACGTAACACCATCACAAGTAGTCATAATATATTATATATTTTGTGTATATGGACCCTGTGTCCTTTTCTGCTCCAAACACTGTGCCATGATGTATAACATTTTTCTCATATCAGAAGATGCACTTATCACAATTTCAAAGTTCCATTCTACTTGTCTTCAGTTGACTTGAAGGTTAGTTTTGAGTATGCCTGAGCACTAAACACCATAGAGAAAAAGATTAATCACCTGCATGTCTGATGCCTCTCACCCATCAACTATATCATGACATGCTGCTTTATTGAAAACATGTTTTGCTAATACCTACTGTGAAAAGTCTTCTGCAATATGCTTGGGGCAGCCTCAGTAGGAAAGACATTTATAGAGTCTCTTTGTCTTTAGGTATACAAAATATATATTTTAGGAAGCATCCAGTCAAGAAAGCCTCCCTAACATGAATTTTTTAACTGATTTGTTTGTTTTTCAGCTTGTTTATTTGCTTGGTTTGCTCCTCTCTCACACCTTGCATCCTGCCTGTTGTACAGAGTTAAAAGTGCCTCATTCAATCTTATTGAGATTTGCTGGCCAACAATTTCATGCCCACTTATGTTTTTCCCGCTTACACTAGTCCATCCTTTCACTCATAAACCAGTCAGACAGCAAACAATCAAAAATCCTTTTTTTCCATTAAAAAAAGAAATAGTGGATTCAGTTAAGGCTAAAATTGAGTGCTTCAACCATACTAGTAACTTGAAAGCACTTTTCCACAACTTTTACCCTTTTGAAAATTTTTTTGACCTGTTTTATATTTTAGACACAATATTGGATAAATGCTTATTCCCTATTAGGATGGCATAACTCTGTGAGAGTTTAAAAAATGAACAATGGCATTAAGAAATTCTAGTTTTCATTATGAATATGTCTTATTCAGTAGGAAATATAAGAAGAGTAACAGAGACTTTTGCGTTAAGAGAAACTTTATTTCTTCTGTTATATAAACAGGTACTATCATAAAATCTAAATTTTATCAAGGCCATTCATCTATTTGCTCATAAGACAATGGTGCAGAAATATATTTTCATGTTCAGAGATGCTGAAATTGATTCCCTGCTCACTTGGATTATTTATTTTTATTCTTTTTACTTTTGTAGCAATGTGAATGATTATTTTGCTAATTTTTACTATTTTCTCCATTTTTAAAGAAAGAGTCTATGTATATTATAAATAGACTTTGTGGGAGTTATTTTTCTCTCTAAACTCTGGCTATAAATATATTGAAAGCATAAGTTCTGAGGTTTTCTATCAACAAAATCAGTGACAAAGCAAATGTTTTTGGTGTCACACTTACTATGATTTGTAAGGCACACTCATTTTCAAAATTTACATTTGAATTCATCCATTCTAGGCAACTATACTGCCTTGCTTATAGATAGAGATGCTATGGGTTATGTTCTTCCTAGAATACTAGCTGACCACCTTCTTTCTGCTGTCTAAATGGTACTCTAATATGTTCCGTTCTTCCCATAATTACCTGTGGTTTCATTGCTTTAATTACTTTTAGTGTCATTGCTCAGAGACTGGTGGGTTAAACTGTCACCTGCGATAGTGGGACGGCAAGCTGCACAAGTCTTTAAGTGGGATCTTGGTTGTGGGAGGTGATGCTACATGTGAAATTTGCATACCACCAATGTAAATCGTGATTTTCTTATTATTTTGCATAAATCCACTGATGAGTGGAGTAAATAAACTTGTAGATATATTTTGATCTCTTTGATTTATATCTGAGCTAAAAAGAGGAAATTGACAAGACCACACTACAAAGCCAAAGAAAGCATCTAAGAAGAAATTGCCTGCAGAACATACAAGATCAGAAGATTTAATTTACCTAACAACCCACAGGAACAAAATTATGAAAATTCTGTTCTGCTTTGTTCATATCCACTTTCCCGGCCCTCTTTCCATTGTCTTCACTTCGCCTTCATGTGACGAACAGCTGTTTCCGAAGGTGTATATTGAAGAACAAAGCCTAAAACACTAATTGCCCAGGTCACTAATATATTCTGTCAATTATGTCTGTTTTAAAGTTACAGATATTGGGCCAGAATGATATAGTACAGTGGGTAAGGAATTGCATTGCATGCAGCAGATCCCAGTTGGATTCTTGGAGCCACATATGGTTCCCTGAGCCCCACCAGAAGTCATTCTTGAGCACAAAGCCAGGAGTGAACTCTGAACCCTGCAGGATGTGGCTCCAAAACAACAACAACAAAAAAGTTACAGGTATTTTGACTAGATAGATAGTATAGGGTTAAAGCACTTGCCTTAAATGCAGCTGACCCCAATTCCACCCCCAGCATTGCATCTGATCCTTTGAGCACTACCCGGAAAGTTTTCTGAGCACAAAGCTAGGAGCAAACAGTAAGCATCAACTGGTATAGCTCAAAAACAAACAAAAGATTAAAGCTATGTAAAAATATTCAATGGTACTGTGCTCAGTGTACATAGAAACTGACATGAAATTTGTGAAGTATGGTATATGCTATATTCCCTGGAGGAAAAGTGTCCGATAAAAGGGCTACACGTTTTACTTATTTGACTTTGCCTTCTTTACATTTAAGTTGCTCCTGCCTGATAAATACTACAATTTCCTGCTTACATCTCCAGTTTTACTGCTCCATTGGGAGACCAGCAAAGCACTGTGTAATGGACCAAAGTCAGGGAGACTCTAATCATGCTCACCTGAAATCTTTTCTCTGTATTGAAAATATCTCCTGTCTTTTCTTCATCTCCCCACCAATTGTGCATGCCTAAAATAATAGGAGTACACTTCACTTTCAAAGGCTGAAATTATCTGAAAGATTAGCTTCTAGTCCTAGAAAATGTCAGTGATTTTTTTTTGACAAGGGTTCAAATCTGAGTTGTGCATAGTTATTTTATTGTTTGTGGAAACAGTTGTTTTATTCACAATCAAGTAAAAAAAAACAGTAATCTAAGACAAAAAGCAGCTGCTGGTGAGTTTTCACTTTTTGTTTTTGTTGCTTGTTTTGTTTTGCTTTGATTTTAGGGAACTCTGGAATTCTTCCCTGACTCACTAAACCTCCCCTAATCATCAATGTGTCTAAAGTTTCCACCATTATTTGTTCTCTTGCTTCCTTTTTGGCTACATGTCCTTCAAGAGTACCTTTTTAAATGTAACTGTTCTTGGGAGGATTATACATTTAGTTTTTATTACTAGACACTTTATCAAGAGCTTATGAGGTTGGACCCCTCTGTCAAGTAAGGCTGAAGGTGAATAGCAGACAAGCTCTTGAACAGTTTAAAGGTGCCACATTCAAGTTCAACACCTCCCACAAGAGCTTAGGACCTACTGAGGTCTTCTGTGCCTTTACATAATCTATAATGTTTACAGGTTTAAAAAAATAATCCATACATATGAATTATTTGAGGAATCCAATTCTCCAAGTATTCACTGGATACAGCCAGTGCACAAAGAAAGCATGCCAATTTCTGAGAAAAATAATGTAAGAGAGATTTTTCTGTCCGTAAGAAAATCACAATTAGAAGAGACAGACACTCAAATAAAACTAATATTAGCATACAAGGCAGACCGAAGTAAATGCTAAATGGAGATAATGACAGCAAGTTGCGGGGAGGACGGGGTTGCTTATTCTGTTTGACAGATCAGAAAGACACTCATAGAAGTGATGACATTTGATTTCATTTATGATTGATGAGTGTATAGAGCATGGGGGAGGACATTTCAGTCTGAAGCAATACCATGGAGGGAAGGATTGAACATTTACACGTGTAAAGGCTCTTTTGTGAATGAGTGACCTTGTCATTCAGAATGACTTTAATTCTGGATGCATTAAAATGTGTAGTAGGAGAGAGAATTTATCAAATCAACAATTATTGTGTGTTTTATCCAGGTATGTAAGGCACCTAGCCTCAAATACAGACACATACACACACACACACACACACACACATCTCTTTTCTTTTCCCATGTCTGTATATACCATAGTAGATATTTCCTTTCATATTTTTAAAAAAGAAATTGGGGGAGGCAACACCCAGTGGTGCTCAGGCTAATTCCTGTCTCTGTGTTCAGGTATCACTCCTGGGAGAACTTTTGGAATCAGATGGGGTGCTGGATATTGAATGTGTGTCAGTTCTGTGCAAGGAAAGCATACGATTTATCAGGTACCTAGTTTCCTATAATCTTTTGAATGTCTGAATGTAGAAGAGACAGGGAAATTGGAAGTGACTAAGGATTATCAAGAATGTGCTCACATCTGGGGGTCCTGATAGGCTAAGGAGAGACAAACATGGGAAATTACTGATTCAACAATCAAGAGAATTTTCTTTTCCAATTTGCCGGACATCTTAGGAAAGTTTTGTGGGAACCTATTGGTAGATATTACTAAGTCAACATTACAATCAGGTCAGTTAATACAAAAGTATCAATGCTATTTGTTATAATCAAAGTATCTGGTTCAATGAGGAGAAGGGATGATAAATAGTGGCCAAAGTTATAGTAAGGAGAAATAGCCAAAGCAATGCCAGTTGTGATAAAGAACAACAGGTAAACAACAGGTATGCTCAAATCCAAAGAATATTTCATCCTGCTTATGGAGACCAGGAATGAATTTCAATTAAAGTTGAGAGACAATGGAAGTTTTGGAGGATGTGTGGTGATTTATTATAAAAAATAGGGGAAGATATTTAACACAGCACACACTTAAGATATTAAGTGGCTTATTTGAGGAATTTGCACAATGCCTCCCACGGTTCAATCTTGTCATCTTATATAGTCCACCAAGCCCATTGAGTAATTCCTGAGTGCAGAGCCAAGAGTAACGCCTGATCACTGCCAGGTGTGGCCCAAAAAGCTATTTATAAAAAAGAGAGAGAGGTGAAGAGATACCTGCATACAATATGGAAAAGGGTCAAATCTTGAAGAACCAAATATGAAATAAAAGCATTTTAATTTTCATTGTATTTCATTAAGATAGTTCACATATTATACCTTTGTATGCAGAATTAACTTTTAGGAAGCATCCACTTGAAGTTTTGTGTGAAAGGTAGATATTTTGAGGAGATTAATATTTGTGAGTTTACATGAACTAATGGAATATCAAAGGAGAAAAAAAGCAAATTCAAGAAGCATTTAAGAGATACAAAAAAAATTTTTAAAAGATAAAAATGGTAGACAAGAGTAAATAACAAGGCCAAGTTTAGAATAACTCCTGTTTACATTCTTTCCCTTTTTTTGCTTTTTGGGTCACACCTGGCAGTGCACAGAGGTTACTCCTAGCTTTGCACTCAGGAATTATTCCTGGCAGTGCTCACGGGACCATATGGGATGCTGGGAATTGAACCTGGGCCAGCAGCGTGTAAGGCAAACACCATACCTGCTGTGCTATCTCTCCAGCCCCTCCTGTTTACATTTTTTAAAAAAAGTCTAGATATATTTCTTATTCTAAGAGAGTTTTTGTATGTTTTATTAGGGATTGGATCCAACGCTTCACACATGCAAACAAGTGCTTGACTGCTGAGCTAATACCCCAGCCCATTTTGTGCAGTTTGGGAATTTTACCACCTTATTTAGAATCCCAACTCTTAAATTTAGCGTTTCTCTACTTTCTCATAACACAATAGAAAAAAGTATATAGTTCTCCACTTTCACTCTATGCTAGTTTTGGTAATTTCAGAATAATTTTCTAATATACAAAAGTTAGTATATGTGTTATTACAAAACTGTAAAAATATTCAGAACATTCAATAGACAAGTAGAAAGAGTTTTTAAAAGGTGAAAGATTTATACAATTTGAAGAGAAACCAGCATAGAGTTTAAGTCAAGAAATACGTGTTTATGTACCCTTGGATAAAGGGTTAGATTCTAAACATGAAATAAGACTTACAGAATTGTTTGCTGTTACAGATGATGTCTTTCTCTCTTCCAGATATTATCTCCCATTTTTTATTTTCCATAAAATTACATATACTCTCATATATTGCTGTAAGTGAAAATTATTTTTTATTTTTGAATGTACATACTACATAAATTTTGAAAGGTGTCAGAATTTCAAAATTAAAAATATTTTATTATAATTATGAATAAGTTAATAGTGATTATTTTATTTTATTTATTATTATTATTTTGTTTTTTTTGGTCACCTGGTGATGTACAAGGGTTACTCCTGGCTCTGCACTCCCGAATTACTCCTGGGATGCTCAGGCATGCTGGAAATCTAACCTGGGTCGGCCGAGTGCAAGGCAAATGCCCTACCCACTATACTGTCACTGCAGCCCCTATTTTATTCATGATTTGACTCAGTTTTTATCCACATGACCTCTTAGTTTATACTGTCACACGGACTCATTTCCTATATTATGTAAGTTCTAAAGGACAAATATTCTTTCTTTACATAAATCCCTGAGCACACAGTACATGGCCATGCATGGTGGGGTGAGGGTGACTGAATAAATACTGTTTACTAATGGATAAATAGAAGTAGAGCTCATAAGGTGACAGTTTGTTTTATTTCTTGTTTCTATTTGCTTTTCCTTCCACAGTCATTCTCAGAAACTCTGAAAATGTATTCAATGCAAACAGTTCTAACACTAGGTTAATTTGTGGCAAGATGAATATGTTTTCCCTTCATCAACCCACATTTACTTGAAAGTCTATAAAATAGTTGTATTCATGTTGCTGTTAATTGCAGAACTTCTGGTCATCTGCCAAAGATAATGACGTTTGCCACTTTGATCATTGCTCTGCTATAGAAGAACTTGTTCAGACTCTTGCTGAGAAAAGAAAAGAAACTTATTAAAAGGATTACAACACATTTATCATGTATCAAGTACCAAACTGAGTTGAGATTATAGAGAATGATAATGTTATCAGTCATCTTTGCAACTCAGAAACAAACACTATATACATTTTGACAAAAAAAATGTACTCTATGCAATTTAACAAAAATTCACCACTGTAGTTTTTCCTTATGATTGTAGTGTCTGATCTTAAATTAATCATGAATTTAGCTACATATTTCCTATGACATTAGTTTCCATTTAAACTTATTAGTGGAGTGACAGCACAGTGGGTATGACGTTTGTCTTACAGAAGGCCAACCAGGGTTCGATTCCTCCTCCCCTCTAGGAGATCCCTTCATGGCAGAGCCTGGCAAGCTACCTGTGGCATATTCAATATGCCCAAAATAGTAACAAGAAGTCTCACAATGGAGACATTACTGGTACCCACTCGAGCAAATCAATGAACAACGAGAAGACAGTCTACAGTGCTACAGTGATATTTAAATCCAGATACACCGATTTATATGGAGTCAGGAAGATAATTTGGAAGATAGAAGCAAGTGGTGGCAAAAAATAAATAAATGCCCCATCTAGAAAGGTATCATTACAGAGACAAGAAATAACACCTGCTCTGTACCACACCCTGTTCCAAATGCTTGGAAAAAAGTAAGAAACAGATGAAACTTTCTCCCTACTTAGAGTTTCATGTTTTATTTGTACATTTTAGTAGTAAAAATTCACATTGAACACAAATTCAATCAAAATTTCAGCAGCAATATTTGTACATTCAAAAAGAATAACGAAAAGGCATTGTGGAAAGTATAGTCTCAAAGGGAGGAATTTTCCCAGACTAAAATCCAAAATAGTTTCTGACTAGAGGGACTATTGACCTATGTACTTATTAGAGAAATCAGGAAGTTCCATATGTACTGCTTTTTTATTCATTGAACTTGAACATTCGCCCATTGACTGAACTATTCCTGATCAAACTTCTTTCCCCTGGGGCAAGGAAACAAGCAGCATCAATTCCCATCAGAGATGGAAAGTCTGTTGTGTCCTGTAGTTTACTGGTTGCACAGGTGTGAGAACTACCTTCTAGCTTTCTGACCTCACTTAAATAGTTTCTGTATATTCATTTTCAAATAAAAATAAAAACAAGTAAATTCACACTAAGTTAAAGAATAAATTCTGGGGTGGTTAGCAGAGTAAAGGTATATCAGATACTGGGGAGGGAATTTTGTAATTAGAGTGGAAAGTAAAAGGGAGGTGAGCCCTAGTGCTCTGTGGTTAATTGGAAGAAAAGAATATATCTCTAATGAAATGTACCATATCCAGTGGTCAGAGAACTAGTCTAGGGGATAAGAGACTAGCCTTGCATGCCGCAGGTTTAGTTCCGTCCTAGGCAGCAGATATAGTCCCTGGGCACTGCCAGCAGTGATCCTTAAGCTCAGTGCCAGGAATAAGCCCTGAACACCAGTCAGTGTGGCTTCCAAATTAATAACCACACCAGTAATTTCTACAGAAATATTTTGAAAGATAGCTAGAGGTGTCCAAACTAATATCACTTACGTATTTGTTTCTGAAAAGAAAAACAAATAGTTTTCTTATTGTTGTTGATGTGTTTTTTAAAATCAGTTTCTGTTCTTTTTAAACTCCAGAACAGAGATAGAGAGATAATGAGAAATGGAGGGAAACTGTGGGTATACGTGATAGACAAATAAAATATACATAATTTGTATATTTATGTGTATATTATTTTTTTATTTTTGGGTCACACCCAGCGATGCTCAGGGGTTACTCCCTGCTCTGTACTCAGGAATTAGTCCTGGTGGTGCCTGGGGAACTATATGGGGTGCCAGGGATTGAACTCGGGTCAACCGAATGCAAGGCAAACACCCTACCCGCCGTGCTATAGCTTCGGCCCCTATTTATGTGCATATTAAATTCATCATATAATATAATTCATTAATGCCATATAAAGGTATGTGTTACAAATACAAACTTATTTGTAGTTAAATGTATGAAAAACATATGTCAGAGTTTAATGAAAATATTGTCTTCACTTGTTTTTTAATAAATCAACTGGGATGATGATTTTTCTGGATGCCAGAATAGAGAGTAAAATAGTAAGAGGTGGAGATAGAACAGGGCTTAGAAATTCTCAATTTTTCTTCCACATTTTCCCTAAATTGAAATCTGTGCTAAATTCTACACTTGATCTTAGCCAAAAGGTGGAGAAGCAATGCTAAATTCTAAAAGATCTGTTCTCACTGTCTAAATATACTGTCCATAGCCACATTACTCTATACTAAATTGTAGCTCTGGGGCTGGAGAGATAGCACAGCGGGTAGGGCGTTTGCCTTGCACGCGGCCGACCCAGGTTCAAATCCCAGCATCCCATATGGTCCCCTGAGCACAGTCAGGGGTAATTCCTGAGTGAAAAGCCAGGAGTAACCCCTGTGCATCGCCAGGTGTGACCCAAAAATAAATAAATAATTAAATAAATAAATAAATAAATAAATTGTAGCTCTGCCAATGAACCCAGCAGTGAAACACGAATTTAGTCAAGCACATGTATGTTTTTATAATGAACACTAATTTTCCAATAGGCTAAAAACTTTTTCTCCCCCTATTTCATTTATGCTTAGCCACCTTAACTGACTAGAAACAAAGTAAAAACAAGAAGTATTTTGCTTTTCTAGCATGAAATCTCATATTGTTAGACCCAGAAGTTTCCTTAGCATAGCTTTGTCTAGTAATTCCCAAACTTGAATTTTAGCAGAAACTATTCTGGTTCCTCCACCCCATCCCCAGAAGAAAACAGCACAGTGTCCCTGCATAAAACATATAAATGCTTCATGACTCTGGTTAACGTAGAGGCTGGTAATATCTATTTTCTTCAGGAGACCTGAATAACTATTTTAGAATCCTCAGGCAATTTTAATAACCACTGAACTCATCCAAACTCCACTTTCTACTGATATTGAAGCTGAGCCCCAGAAAGGCTGTGACTCATATTATACTGTCAAGTTAATGTGCAGAAAAACCACCTCTTGAATGTTTAATTGTGATGATGAGTGGATTCTTAATGGCCTTATCCAGTTTGTGGATTAGTCTTGCCATCTGTTTAATCTATTCTTCTCTCAGGCTGCCTGCCCTGTGGCTATTTCACACTCATTAATAGCTCCATCAGCAATCTAGTAAAGGGAAAAGAAGATGGAAAGCTCAAATCCCTTATTAGATCTTATTGGGAGGAAGAAAGATTGAAACTAATGAACATGGCAAGATTATGTGTTAGCTCTCACTGGGTCAGGAGTGCTGTCACCCTGATTTTGTCTGTATGAGTCCTTCTTAGAGTCATGTGTTTTCACTACCCCATGTTAGCCAAATTTTCCTTCTGATCAAAACTAGAATTTAGGAAAGTGTCTTGCTCAAAGACTAAATTCAGTATCAAACCCAGTTTGTCTTAGATTGAGACTTTGTAGATTTCGTTGCTGTTGTTGTTGTTGTTTTGTGTGTATGTGTATGTGCGAATGTGTGTGTGACTGTGCGTGTATGTGTGGACATCCTGATGCTTCCAGCAATGCTTCTTTCTAGTTGCTCTTTTTCAGTATCGAAGCAAACTGGTTTTTCTGTTGAAATTTTGTTAGGATCTTGTTTTTGACCTCCTGTTCCCATTTGGAGCCATCATCAAATTTGGGTCTCAATATACTAATGCCCACTGTACTTGCAATGAGCCTAATGAGAAGTGTAATGATACTACAGTTTAGAAGTCCTTTACTTTGTTGCTCCCAAATTACGCTTAATTTAAAGTTGCAGGCAATCTTCAAAGCATAACCAGAAACTCCACCCATCATTAATTTTGTGAATTGGAAATTGTCATTTTAAGTGTGGCTAGGCTTTAGGAACAACCATTTCTTTACTTGTAAATCTATATCAAGAAACAACGTGGAAAGGTAAGGGAGATTTAATAAAAGTGAACATCATCTATATGCGAGACATTTGCCACATATATTTCATGTAAATTTTCCTGAATCCACAGATATTCAGCCCTTTACTTAAATTTATATGCTTACATACATCCATAGAAATATATGTATATGTACTCATATATGTAACAGAGTAAATTCTTCCTTAAAATAATGATAGAAACTGCAACTTTAAGTGGAAATAGATCTAATGAAATTAGGTTCCAGAAAAATGCTTAATTCCACACCAGAAGCAAGATTTTTCTCATCAACATTATAACTAAATGATGTTGAACCAAACAGCATTGAATAAAACACTATTTGAGAACGTGCTGCATAATATATATAAATTCCTTTGTACATAACTTTAGTTGCTATCCTAGAAACTAATTAAGAGTGGGTTAGATAAGTTTTTCTCCTTTAGAAATTATATCTCAAAATATTATAGATTTCCTTTTCTTCTCAGTTATTAGCAGGTAATAATGGAGATGCTTTTGTGATTTTTCATAGAAAAACTTAAAATATAATGATGGTTTTATTACAAACTAAACTTTCACAGTACACCATAATCTTAAATCATATATAAAAGTCACGTGTACTGTCGCACACAAATCTCTCCCTGTCTCTGTCTTTCTGTCTCTGTCTGTTTATCTTATCGCTGCCTGTCTGTACCTTATGTGCACATGTGCATGCACTTGAGTGTGCGCGCGTGCGCACATGCGTGCGCGCGCACACACACACACACACACACACACACACACATGCATAGCTGATACATTTGTTCTTTTCCTTTGGTGAATGTATGCTCTTTAGAAGTGGGAATTGTATTATTTAAAAAAAATTTACTTTGCTTTTCTGCTGCCGCGCGAGCTCGACCCCGGAGGCAACTGAACTCCTTTGGACAGGAGCAGCGCCCCCAAAATGCCTCCAAACTGTGTGATTGGAACTACTGGCCCCTGGGCCTCCAGCGGGGCACAGTCTTTTCTCTCTCAACTCTCTCTTATTGACTGCAGCGAGGTGATTGCCGGTTTTTTGAGTATGCAGATACCCGCGGAAGTCCGGGAAAGCCGAGGGGGTGGGATTTCCGGATCCGCCCTGCGGCCATTTACAGCGCCATGTGGGTACGTTCTTTTCTGCTGCCGCTCGAGCTCGACCTGGGAGGCAACTGAACTCCTTTGGACACGAGCAGCGCCCCAAAAATGCCTCCAAACTGTGTGATTGGAGCTACTGGCCCATGGGCCTCCAGCGGGGCACGGTTCTTCTCTCCAGGCTTCTCCAACATATGAGCACCACGAAAGGGAAGTAAAAGATTGCAGTGATGCAATTACCAAAAGAATTTTCCCTGGACTTCATATGGAAATCCCAAACCGTGCTGCTGCGACAGCAGCCGAGTGACCTAATATCTCCTGATTGTCAACAACGTGAAAAGGTTCCTTTTCAGCAGATCTTACTGTGGGGGGAAACTCCAAATAATAGTACTGAGTTTTTTTATTGAAATATTGAAGGTAATCAAAGTAGCAGCTATTTCTTTAGACTGTGAACTAGGCCAAAGCCCCACACCGGCCGAGGTGAGGAAATATCCTTCTTTCTCGGTTCTTTTCCCTTTTCTGGGAGAAACATGGTGTGGTGTCCACTATATTATGAAGTCTATTAAGCAGGCACGAACTTAGAGGCGCGGGAATGGGAGGGGAAAAAAACAACAACAAAAAAACTATATACTTGGAACAGCGGAACGCTTGTGAAGTCTCAGGCCAATACCAGAGCATGCTCCACCGAGACTCGACCCGGGTGGCCACACTTTTGAGTGGCCATGATGTTGCTGATCAACCAGAACCCGGAGCCTAACTAGACTACTTCCGGTTCCAGAAACTACTTGTAACCATGTCTCTAGACTGAACTAAGCCATAGCCCCACACTGGCAGAGGACTGGAAATATCCTTTTTTCTCGTACGGCGGCGTGGTGTCAACCATAATATGAGGACTATTCATTAAGCAGGCATGAACTTGGTGGTGTGGGAAGGAGGGGGGAAAAACTCTATGTACTTAAAACAACGGGACTTTATATCTCTCCAGTTTCAGCAATGGAAAACTAATTATCAAATGCTGCATGGGCAGTAGGGCTGTCTTTCTTGGGGGAAAACTCCAACAATAGTGAATGTTGTGTTGAAATATGGAATGTAATCAAGGTAAAGTGAAAACGAAGTGAAATTTATCAACTAAGCAGGCAGGGATGGGGGGTGGGGGGCGGGGGGTGGGAGGTATACTGGGGTCTTTGGTGGTGGAATATGGGCACAGGTGAAGGGATGGGTGTTTGACCATTGTATAACTGAGACATAAACCTGAGAACTTTGTAACTTTCCACATGGTGATTCAATAAAAAATAAATAAAATTTAAAAAAAAATTGCTTCAAAAAGGCTTTATTGTAGATGGAGTATATTTGTTTATTTGTTCTTACCACGAAGGACAAAGCAAGGATAAATAGCTTCAAGGGAAAGCAGGCAATCAGATAAATTGGTCAGGTATTAGAGTCATTTATTGAGAAGCTCATTGACTCTTCTTGTAAAGATTTAAATAGAGTATAAAACTCTATATTAAAACTAGTTTGAAAGCAGCTCTGCCTAGTCTGTGTACACCAAAATTTTAAATAAGTTATTTTATAAATTTTAAATTAATTCAATAATACTGCTTAACATTTTATTAGCAAAGTATACATAAGAGTAGATACAAAATATCATTGCGCTTACTTGAACTTTACTTTCTTTGTTCTATATTCTTTTAGGATGACCTGGTGGGAATCTCTATGATTCATAGACCTCCTATCATCTTTATTTCCTAATTAATTCAATATCAATATATATTGAAAATTTACTATTCACAACATAAACATTGACTGCTGATAGAGGGAATATCCCCACCAGTGGGACTGATGACTGCTACTAAAATAAATAACTCTTGCAACTCACCAAAACTGTGATACACATGGTCCCTGAAGTTCAAATGGCTATATCTCATATAACTTTTAGGTTTATATGAGAAAAGGGGAATCTCAAATTCTCCATGTTTCTATACTAAGGTGCCCTTAAGGATTTGAGATTCAAGTGCTATTGAGATACTTTAGCTATCCAAAATTGAACTTGGAATGCTTATCTTATACCCTTCTTATGCTCATCTAAATATCTGACTGCCCAGATTCTTTCCTTCAATGCAGATTATTTGAGTAGAGCCTGATCCCCCCCAGAAGTCATAATGAAATGCATATTTTATTTCCTTCCTTCTGTCCAATCAGTGTGTGGGTGTGGGTAGGTAGAATGGTAGACGCATAGTAATACAGATATTCAGTGGCAATGACTTTTTGCACATTTTAAAATAATGTTCACTACCTCGATGGTTCACCACCTCATAGTGGCTTCAGCACTCTGTGAGGAACACCAAGAGAGAAAGCCACAAAAAGATGCCTGTCTTCGGTAACTCTAAAGCTCATTAGCCAACGTGGTTTGACATGATCCTCAGGTAAAATCACAAGCTAATGTCTGAGCTCGAAAAGCTGTGCAGAGAAGCGATAAAGGAAGACCTCAAAGAAAGAAGAGCAGCAGTGTTGGCCAATGCGGCAGAAGCCAAGAAAAGTGTTCGCAAAACCCACATGTCCTTTGCCAACTATAAGACCAAGATAACTGCCCTCTGACATCCTGATGGATCTTGGAGCATGGTGACAATCATTGTTGCAGATAAGACCCAACCTTGCAAAGTGGCCCAGAAGCAAAGCCTCACAAGAGGGAGTAACTGGACAAAGTTGACAAGAACAGGGTGTCAGCCAGAACGGGTTGTTTCGGCCTTGAGCCTCACTCGACCTTCTAGTCACATGAGCCCTAGACACAGAAACTGTCATGTATGCTTAGCAAGTCATCCTAGCTGCATCATCAAGCTTTAATTGGGATTGGACCAGGGCAAAGCAGAGTTGGAGAGGTGATAGGCCAATAATGTTAAACTTTCTGTGATTGGACCATTTGCTTAAGCTGAGACTCTCTATAAAATACGTGTGTGTTTGGCAATAAAGTGAACAGCCATCAGCTGCTCCTGGAGGGTGTTTCTCCCCATGCCTGTTATCTTTTGCCCCATGTCTGCCTTAACCCAGTGCACAACATGTCCGGGTACCATTGGGGGAAAACTGTTCTTCAGCACCTATCACAAATTTCAGAAGGGCAATGGAAAAGGTTATCCATGACTTCTACTCGGATATCTTCAATAGCCACGTCCTCCTGCCCACATACAAAACTCTGCAGGATTGGTATGTCATTCTTGGTGTTCTCCCTTCCAAAATCCCACACACCATTTTGTTGGTAAAGAAGTGTATAGCACCCAGTACAGACAAGGCAGAGCTTGAAACTGCTGCAATTCCTCTGCTAGAAGACTCAATAATTTCAGCTAGATTAAGCTTTTATCATTCAAAGGCAGCTGAAATCTCAGTTGATATGGAAGGAAACTACTGAATTTATTTTTTAAAAAAACTACGGACTCTCTTTAAAAATATGTAATACCGAGGGCCAGAGTGATAGCACAGCTGGTAGGGCGTTTATCTTGCACGCGGCCGAGGCCGACCCGGGTTCGATCCCCGACATCCCATATGGTCCCCCAAGCACCTCCAGGAGTAATTCCTGAGTGCAAAACCAGGAGTAACCCCTGAGCATCGCTGGGTGTGACCCAAAAAGCAATATATATATATATATGTATGTATATATATATATATATATATAATACCTGACTCTGTCACTTGTATGCATTTCTTAGATGACCAAGAGGACCTGAGGATGCTCATGAAGGAATACAAGTCTATCTTGCTTGGAGATGATCCCAATCTAAAATGTACTAATTAGTACATTAACAAAGGGAAGCTAAATCAGTTATGGCAACATATCCAAAGCTATGAGCCTCAGAGAATAGAAAAATATGAATTTCAGGTGATTATGGCAAATATATCATAAAAGACTTTTCATTTAGAAAAATTGAGATAAATTCGGGAGACACAGTGAGATTTCAAGGGAACAATAGTTGGCTCTTGTTTGATATACTTGGATTTTTTTCTTGTATGTGTGCACATTGTATTATTTTTAGGTTATTTATAAGTAGGTACCAATAGATAGTCTGAGGCAACAGTTCTCTGTAGTTGAGTGCAAAAACAGTTATGTAAAGAAGGTTTCGCACATGACAGACCCTGCTTTGATTCAGGCACTTCATATGGTCCCATAGCAATGTCAGAAGCAAATCCTGACCACCACAAGTTGTGCTGAATCTCACCCCAAAAAAGTGTTCTCCAGATTTTAAGATAGAACCTGGATCTAAAGAACTGAATAATACTTTTTTTTCTGGACCAAACTTTACCATTTATTTCACTCTTACCTATAGTTTATATGTCATTCTAACATTAATGACTAATAAAAGAACAGATCCCTAGGACAAAGCATTTGAGTTGACTGACAGTTTATAGGGAAATAATTTTTAGAAGCCAGTAGAGTAACTTTTTGTGTTTCAAAGGTCTTTATTAATGTGAACACGGTTTCTCTTCCCAGCATGTTTATTAAAGACTAGTCACCTTTCTAACAAGAATTGAATTCAATACACCTAGAATTTAATTCTTGTTTGAAAGGTAACTAAGTTAGTACTGATATCCTCTGGTTTAAAGATCAATGGTCTTCTTTGTTTCCATAACATATGGCTATCTTTTTTTAATTTTTAAAATAATTTCTTGTTCTCTAAAATGTTTTTTTTTAATTTTTCAAAATTAAATCACTGTGACTATTTTGTGAATAAACAAAAACTCAGGACTTCATAGACTCTAAACCAAACCTAAAAGAAGGTCTAAAGGGGCTACTATAAGACAAGAAAAACCCCTACAAGCACAACAAACATTTGCAGAAAGATGGCACAAAACCTTATGACAATAATCTCTCTCAATGTCAATGGTCTTAATTCACCAATTAAGAGACACAGAATGGCAAAATGGATTCAGAGACTCAACCCAATATTCTGCTGCCTGCAAGAAACACATCTGAATAGCCAGAACAAACACAGACTGAAAGTCAAAGGATGGAAAACAATTCTGCAAGCAAACAACTCCCTCAAGAAAGCTGGGGTGGCTTTACTAGTATCAGACAACATAGACTTCAGGTTGAAAAAGATTAGAAGGGATAGTGAAGGCCACTTTTTATTAATCAAGGGATATGTACAGCAGGAAGAAATCACACTCCTAAACGTGTATGCACCCAATGAGGGGCCAGCTAAATACCTACAACAGCTGCTCACAGACCTTAAGAAGGACATTGTGGGCAACACAATAGTAGTTGGAGACTTCAACACCGCCCTATCACCTCTGGACAGATCAAGAAGATTAAAACTCACAAAGGAAATAATGGCTTTGAAGGAAGAAATGGAAGAGAGAGGGCTAATAGATCTATATAGGGCTATATATCCAAAAAAAGGGAATACACATTCTTTTCCAGTGCACATGGAACATTTTCCAGAATAGACCATGCGCTGGGCCACGCAACATACCTCAACAGAATCAACAAAATAGACACTGTACCATCTATTTTTTCAGACCATGATGCACTGAAAATAGAAGTTAATCATGGACAGATGCAGAAAAATAAATCAAACACCTGGAAATTAAATAGCTAGATATTGAACAATGAGTGGGTCAGGAAGGAAATCAAGGAGGAAATCAAAAGGTACCTCGAAACAAATGAGAATGAAGACACGAGCTACCAGAACCTGTGGGACGCAGCTAAAGCCATTTTAAGGGGAAAATTTATAGCTCTGCAAGCATATCTCAGGAAGGTAGAAAGGGCCTGCATAAATAACGTGACTTCACAGCTCAAGACCTTAGAAAAGGACCAACAAAAGGAGCACAAACCAGGCAGAAGGAAAGAGATAATAAAACTTAGAGCAGAAATTAACGACATGGAAACCCAAAAGACAATTCGAAAGATCAATGAAACCAAGAGCTGGTTCTTTGAGAAAATAAATAAGATTGATAAACCACTAGCAAGATGTAGGATAACATAGCCTCAGTAGTTTAGGTTTATTGGGTTACTCCCGTTACAGTGCTCCTATTCCTCTTTGTTTATTTGTAGCTTCTTTCTTAGTGTTCTGTTGACTTGTAAATAATGTTTTTCTCTTCTCCTTGAGTCCTTTGCATAGTTTATTCAGAGCAAGTCCTTTTTGTATGGACACAGGAAGACTTAACAAATGTTATGCTTTTGTAACCTGGGAGTCATTTGACTCTACATGATATTTTCCTCCAGGGCATCTGTTCTCTTGACCTAAGCCTCAGCTGCCCTTACTTCCTAGCACCCCCAAAGCACGGTCCCGACGTGGGACAAGAAGGACCCAGGGCAAGCGGTGAGTTGTGTGCTACCCTGGCATCGAGATGGGCCTGGCCAAAGTGCCTAATGCTTAACTATAAGTTAAGAGCTTGATCATGGACAAATGCTGTCATGATCCAAACAGTAATACTAGATTCGGACCCTGCTAGGGTGAGGAATGATTAATCAGGCCTGAGTGCTGTGGTCTGAGCCTGTGGCAAGATGTTGCCAGGAGAGTTGCCTTGCAAGCCTCAATGTATCCCTTGCTATGTCCATACAAAAATAACTAATATTAAGATGTTAATAAGTTCCTGGACTAAGGAAAAGAAAAAAACCTTAAGAGTGAGGAAGGGCTTTGGAATGCCCTGCCCTCAGGAAGGGCTTTCTTATGTTGATTTTGCTACCTGGCTGGGTGTAGCCTAGAAGGCAAGGTGGGAGATAGGACGAGACAGAGGATCAAAGAAGCGGCAGTTGATCCAGAGAGAGGCCGGAGCTTGGAGTGCGGGAGATGAGAAAGATAGAAGATTGAATAAACGGTAACTAATCAGCAACTAGCTTGGTCCTCGTTCTTCCTTCGCCTGTCCTTGACCACCGGCCGTCCTGATCCAGTCCACACACTGCGGTTCCAGGGCACCGAACGCGGGTGGTGAGACAGAGCCACCCGGGGAGCCTGCGAGTGCACTCGCCCCTTGGCGAGCTTTAGTTTTTTACAGCAAGACTCACAAAGAAAGAGAGAGAGGGAACACTTATAAGTCGAATCAGAAATGAAAAGGGGGACATCGCAACAGAAACCAATGAAATTCAAAAGATCATCAGAGACTACTTTGAAAATCTGTATGCCATGAAACAAGAGAACCTAGAAGAAATGGATAAATTCCTGGATTCCTATAATCTCGCAAGGCTGAAACAAGAAGACCTGGAGTTCCTGAATAGTCCTATTAACATCAAGGAAATTGAAACAGTAATCAAAAGTCTTCCCAAAAACAAAAGCCCAGGCCCAGACGGATTCACTAGCAAATTCTTCCAAACATTTAAAGAGGACCTATTGCCATTTCTTCTCAAGCTTTTCCAGGAAATTGAAGAAACAGAAACCCTCCCAAATAGTTTCTATGAGGCTCACATCTCCCTAGTACCAAAAGCAAACAAGGACATCACAAAAAAAGAAAACTACAGGCCAAATATCCCTGAAGAATACAGATGCGAAGATTCTCAACAAAATATTAGCAAACAGAATTCAACAACTCATCAAAAAGATCATACACCACGACCAAGTGGGATTCATCCTGGGGATGCAAGATGGTTTAACATTCAGAAATCAATCAACATAATCCATCATATCAACAAAAGAAAAGATAAAAATCATATAATCATATCAATAGATGCAGAGAAAGCATTTGACAAGATCCAGCACCCGTTTATAATGAAAATTCTCGCCAAAATGGGTATAGAAAGGACCTTCCTCAATATAGTCAAAGCCATCTACCACAAGCCTACAGCAAGCATCATCCTCAATGGGGAAAAACTAAGACCCTTCCCTCTGAGAACAGGGACAAGACAAGGATGCCCACTCTCTCCTCTTCTGATCAATATAGTACTGGAAGTACTTGCAATAGCGATTAGGCAAGAAAAAGACATTAAGGGCATTCAGGTAGGAAAGGAAGAAATCAAGCTCTCACTATTCGCTGATGATATGATATTATACTTAGAAAACCCTAAAACCTCTACCAAGAAACTCCTAGAAACAATAGACTCGTATAGTAAAGTTGCAGGCTATAAAATCAATACCCAAAAGTCCATGGCTTTCTTATATGCAAATAGTGAGAGAGAAGAAAGCGACATGATAAAAGCTATCCTGTTCACAATTGTGCCTCAAAAAATCAAATACCTCAGAATCAGCTTAACTAAGGAGGTAAAAGACTTGTATAATGAAAACTAAAAAAGGCTACTTCAGGAAATAAAAGAAGACACGAGGAAATGGAAAAATATCCCCTGCTCATGGATTGGAAGAATTAATATTGTCAAAATGGCAATTCTCCCCAAAGCATTGTACAAATTCAATGTGATCCCTATAGGGATACCCTTGTCATTCTTCAAAGAAATGGAGCAAGCTATCCTGAAATTCATATGGAACAATAAGCCCCCACCAATAGCTAAAGCAATTCTTGGGAAAAAGAAAATGGGAGGAATCAACCTCCCCAACTTCCAACTCTACTACAAAGTGGTAGTCATTAAAACAGCTTGGTACTGGAACAAAGGCAGAGCAGCAGACCAATGTAACAGGGTTGAATACTCTGACACATCCCCCCATATATATGACCATCTAATCTTTGATAAGGGAGCAAAAAAGGCGAAGCGGAGCAAGGAAAGCATGTTTAACAAATTGTGCTGGCAAAACTGGACAGCTACATGCAAAAAAATGGGCTTAGACCTCCACCTATCACCATGTACAAAAGTCAGATCAAAATGGATTAAGGACCGCAATATCAGACCAGAATCCCTAAGGTACATTGAAGACAAGGTCGGCAAAACCCTCCACGACATTGAAGCCAAAGGTATCTTCAAAGCTGACACACCACTGGCCAAGCAAGTGAAAACAGATATAAATAAATGGGACTATCTCAAACTAAGAAGCTTCTGCACCTCAAGAGAAACAGTGACCAAAGTCCAAAGACAATCTACAGAATGGGAAAGGGTATTTATGCAGTACCCATCCAATAAAGGGTTGATAACAAGGATATACAATGCACTGGTTGAACTCCACAAGAAGAAAACTGTCAACCCGATCAAAAAATGGGGTGATGAAATGAACAGAAACTTTTCTAAAGAAGAAATCCGAATGGCTCAGAGGCACATGAGAAAATGTTCCACATCACTAATCATCAGGGAAATGCAGATCAAAACAACCATGAGATATCATCTCACACCACAGAGACTGGCCCACATCCCAAAAAACAAAAGCAACTGGTGTTGGCGTGGATGCAGGGAGAAAGGGACTCTTCTTCACTGCTGGTGGGAATGCCGACTGGTTCAGCCCTTTTGGAAAACAATATGGACGATTCTCAAAAAATTAGAAATTGAGCTTCCATTTGACCCAGCAATACCACTCCTGGGCATATATCCCAGAGAGGCAAAAAGGTATAGTGGAGATGGCATATGTATTTCTATGTTCATTGCAGCACTGTTTACAATAGCCAGAATCTGGAAAAAACCAGAGTGCCCCAAAACAGATGACTGGTTAAAGAAACTCTGGTACATCTACACAATGGAATACTATGTAGCTGTCAGAAAACATGAAGTCATGAAATTTGCATATAAATGGATCAACATGGAAAGTATCATGTTGAGTGAAATGAGTCAGAAAGAAAGAGACAGACATAGAAAGATTGCACTCATATGTGGAAATTAAAGTAGCTGAGAGGTACAAGCTTGCAATGATGCAACTTCTGGCAGAAATTTCTCTGGACTTAGTTACTAAAATACTAAAATACAGAAACCCAAAACCGAGAGGCCACTAAGTGTGGTCACTCGACCTCATACCTCTTCATCCTCAGCAATGGAAAACAAATTATCTAATGCTTCCTTCTCAGCAGGTCTAACTTTAGGGGAGAGACTCTCCAAACAATAATAGTGAGTTTTGTTGAAATATTGAATGCAATCAAAGTGAAAGTAAAGTGAAATTTATTAGTTACACCGGCGGGGGGGCTAAGAGTGGGGGGGGCTAGTGGTGTGGCGGGGTTAGGGGTGTGGGGGTGCGGGGTGGAACTATACTGGGATTCTTGGTGGTGGAATATGTGCACTGGTGAAGGGATGGGTATTCGAGCATTGTATAACTGAGATTTAAACCTGAAAACTTTGTAACTTTCCACATGGTGACTCAATAAAAAAAAATTTAAAAAAATTGAATCACTGTGAGACAGTTACAGACTTTCATGATCACGTTTCAGTCATACAGTGACCCATCCCTCCACCAGTGCATTTACCACCTCAAATGTTCCCAGTATCCCTCCCACTTCCCCCCACACCATCCCACCTCCTGCCTCTTGGCAGTTACATTCCTTCTTATTCTCTTTCTACTTTTGAGCATTATGGTTTGCAATAAAGCTATAAAGAGGCCATCATGTTTAGTCCTTAGTCAACTTTCAGCACACATCTCCCATCCTGAGTGATCCCTCCAACCATCATTTACTTAGTGTTCCCTTTGAACTGAGTAATATTTATAGAGATTGGACCTCAGGTACCAGGAGCCTCACCAATAAAAGTTTTAATAATATAAATATCATAGAACCATTTAAAACCAATTTGTAAGAGTTAATTTCAGAAAGTCTATTCTCTGCAGAAGTAAGACATCTAGAATGTTCTTTTTTTCTTTTATGTTCATAAGTTCCCATTTGCACCTCTAGACAGTAAAATATCACTGTCATCCTGTTGTTCATCTATTTGCTTGAGTGGGCACCAGTAACGTCTTCATTGTAAGACTAGTTGTTACTGTATTTGGCATTTTGAATACCCCATGGGTAGCTTGCCAGACTCTGCTGTGAGGACAGGATACTCTTGGTAGCTTGCTGGGCTCTCCAAGAGAGATGGAGGAATCGAACCGTGGTCGACTGTGTGCAAGGCAAATGCCCTACCTGTTATGCTCTAGCCCTTACCTCATTTAAAAGGAACATTTAATTATTTAATTTGTATTTTATGGTATCATTTTCCCCCTTTAAGGGTTTTATTTTTGCTTTTGTCATATTTTTTATGAAATATGCATGAATGTCTTAGCATTTCATTGTTCTAGTCCATTTCTTGTGCATGGCATTAAATTTTTTTGAGGGCCAGAGTGACATCTCAACTCTGAAATTCTGGAATCTACATTGCCCTCACTATCACACTATGCAGATGGAACTGAGCCTATGCTAACTCTACTTATACAGAATACATGGCTGCCTTCCAGGCCAGATGCACCCAAAGTTTTCCTTAAAAGGTTCAGTTCAGTTTGTCTTTAATTAAAACTTAAAGCATTAGCTTCTTGCTTCTTGAGTCTGGCAAGGGCTCTCAAATGAGAACCTACTTCACACAGATTTGTCTCACTACAATCTGCCTCACAGCAGGCCCCAGCAATGGCTGCCATAAGATTCTAGGACAAGAGTGCTTGCAAGCTCGCAGAACCACAAAGAAAGGCAGTTAATGGCTAGAAGTACCTGCAGCTCCTTTCAGTTCACTAATTAAGGCTAACTTGGGGATTATTACCAACCAGAGACAACTTTGGCAGCTGTCAGCATGGGGGACAGAGACACTGTCTTCAGTACAGGCCACAAGAACCCAAGGACCCACATCCATCAGCTATTTGTGCTCTCTCCCACCCCTCAAAGTTCAGGCACAGCTCGTAAAGACATACCCTTTGCTTTCATCCACTCTTTTTCTTTCATTCTGAATCAGAATTGTATTTTTTCTTTCTTTTTTTTGTGAGGTTAAACATATTTTAATATTGTATATTTTTTAACTTTTTAAATTTTATTGAATCACCATGAGATAGTTACAAGCTTTCATGTTTGGGTTACAATCTCAAAATGATCAAACACCCATCCCTCCACCAGTGCACATTCCCCACCACCAATATCCTGGATATACCCCCCCTTTCCTGCCCTCCCCCTGCCTTCATGGCAGACAATATTCCCCATACTCTCTCTCTACTTTTGGGCATTATAGCTTGCAACACAGATACTGAGAGGTCAACATGTTTGGTCCATTATCTATTCTTTAATCTAAAATTCCCATAGAATGTTTAACAATATTAAAAAAGACAGCTAACCTCTTATCTTCAATTATTATTATCTCCAAGTTTCACCAAATGTAGTTAGGGATATTAGAGAAGGATTGTTTTTACTCATGACCTACTTGATGTAAAAGGTTCATGATTAATAAGGTATCATTATATACAAAAGTGTGAAACACATATTCTGAAAATAGACATATATATGAATATGATGCAGATTATAAACTTTTATAAGGTGATGTAGTCTACAGAATCAACAAAGAACAAGGACAGTTCAAGAAAGGATAGATACTCAAATGGTCTCATCACTATTTTGCTCTCCTCCAGTTTAGCCACAAATTGATTCAAACATATGGAACATGTACAAAAGTAGATACTTATGTTGCAAAGGTGTTTCTGCATTATTTTACTATTCATTTGTAACTTTATCCTTGCCCTGCTTTTGTTGTTGCAGTGATACAAAGTGGCACCTCTTCCTGGTGCTCACTTGGGGTTGCTGCCTTTGGAATCTTTGGTTGCAACACATTGGAGATCCCTCTTGGTTGTGCTGCTGGTGATTCTAAACAGCAGGGCATCTGTAACTGCACCCAGTATGTGGGTCAATTCTGGGAATCAAACTAGATACTTCCTGCCTGAAAGGCAGATGCTCTATCACTAAGGTATACCTTTGCCCCTTCACTATTTAATCCACACCACTATTTAATAAGTGGTTCCCAATTTATCCTAATTTTAGCGGAAGATTATCAGATTCTCTATGAGATTCTCAGCTGCACTTTCAAATTTCTACTTCATTAAAAAATTTTAAATAAGACAATATATTTAACATTTTTCATTTAGTGATGCTGACACAAATACTAAATTGGTAATTAATTAGAGGTAGTTGACTCCATGGTATTTCTTTTTAGTTAATGAGTCTAATTTTTTATTTCTGCATATAAAAGATAAAATATTTCCCAAATCCTGGCTATGAAGATTCATGTTTTTTAAGTTTTACCTCCTCAGATATAGAAGTGTTTTCTAACTATTGAAAGTTATGTTTCTTGGTTTGGGGGCCACATTCTGAGTGTCTCGGGGTTTGCTCCTGACTTTTCACTCAGAGATCACTTCTAGGAATTGCAGGGACCACATGGAGTGCTGGGCATAGAACCCAGATCAGCCGCACGCAAGGCAAGTGCCTTACTGGTTGTACTATCGCTCCTGTCCACATACTGAAACCTTTTAAGTTTCAGGTGACTGGTGCCTTGCTACAAAAAAAAGAAATTAAACTGTTTTCATATTAGGTAATTGTGTACAGTAGTTTTGATAGGAAAAACTTATTCATGAATATCTTTGTTCCATTCATTTAGTTTTTCCATTTTTCAAAAACCTATCGTCAACAATGACTTATGGCTTATTTCACTTTTTGTTCATTTTCAGGTTTTTGTTTTTTTAGCTTGTTAAAAACTTTTTAAGTGTCTAATAATAATGGTTATCATGTATAAATTATCTGTCAGATACCATATTATTTGCTGTATCATCTATTTCAATCTTTTCTCACACCTGGGATATAATTATTTTGATCTATAAATTATGAATTAGAAAATTAAGTTTCTGTGATAATTGGTAAAATCTTGCCAACGTCAAATTTGAATACAGATCTAATTCCAGGAACTACTTTCTTTTTACAATGATTAGTGAAATGGTATTTCAGAGTACAGTCTAAATCCAAAAAGTCTCTGTCATTCATGTGATGTTGAAAAATATATATATTTATGCAAAATAAAGAAAATTTATTAATATATTCAAGGCTTCTATAGGCTGTAAAGCTTCTTTATATCTTCCTAGTCAACTGTTTATTCTCACTGCTTGCTTGTTCATTAATTCATTCCCTGTGCATTTTTAAAATACTTTGTGTGCCAGAATGGGGATATGGTGATGAGCAGGGGCTGCTTATCCTCAGTCTCATGTGACTTAAACATGAGCAGAAGCTAGTAAAGAGGCAGTTCTTTACAACAGGTGAGCTTACTGCTAGATTGAGATAATCTCAGGAAACTACCAGAAGAAAAACCTGGCATAACCTGCACAAAAAGTAGAATTCAGTCCTAACTTTTAGAATAGTCTTAGGATGACTGAGAAAATTACAGTACTTTTTTAAATTAGTCTTTTTCTTGTTAAAAGGAAAAAAATTAATGTATTCTATAGTTAATTATTCGTTTGTTTTTCTTTCCCACCATCAAAGCTGTCTTACATTGAAGCCACTGCAGCATGTTGTAGTGTCTTGGGCATATTGGCCTAGGTTTCGATTCATGAACACATCATTACTACTGCAAGTTCCATGCTCCTTGATACAATATCTTGACCATCCGTGCAGTGAACAGTACAATCTAGCCAATCACAAACCTGGCTGGGTATGGCCCAAGCTCCTGAACTGATCTTCCTGCCACGTGTCTGTTCTCTTCCCAGTGTATTTTTCACCCAGTAGAGTCATCTCTCAACACATATTTGATGATACCATTCTCTGCTTACTGGGATTATTACTATTTTTTAAAATAGAAGTCCAAGTTACTTATGACCATGGTCCTCCATCTGCTTCAGAATGCCATCACGCCAGCTGCAATTTGATGGCCCAACACTTCCTTTGACGAAGTATCCTCCATGTTCTGGCCTTTCAGTGCTGCTTAATCATAACTTCCTGCTGTTTCACTAAAGTATACCACACTGTCCCCTTGGATATTTTTCTGACTGCCAGAGAGCAGGATGGTCACATATCTTTTGATGTTATCATTGGCCTTTGTCATAGGGCATGTCTCTTATTATAACCACTTGATTCCATAACTGTCTTTATTATTAGACTTTTAATTACTCTGAAGCAGAAAATATATAATATCCAAATTGCGCACATTTGTGTCTTAAAAGCCTAGAACAACAGTAGGCTTAAGGATAGCATCTTATAAATGGGTATTGCTACTAATATTACAGATATTATCATTGATTTAGGAAAACAGTGAATATTTACTAAGTGATTACAATGGAAATTTATACTTTGCTGAGTATTTCACATGAGTTGTTTATGTTTATCCTTACAACCTAGCTTTTGATTAGGCACTATTAAAATATTAGTGTTACAGATTAGGAAGTTAAGGCTTAAATTTTGTAATAATTTGTCCAATGTTTAATTGAAGGACAGAAGTAAATCTGAACTGGTCTCTTAACAACTATAGTATCTTCTTGGATGAATAAAAAAGTGAATAAATGGATTGCAAAAGACAATACATTGCTATTGAGTAAATCTCTGGTTATACTAGAAATTATTATAAGCCTACTGTCTTACTGTCTTCTTAGGATCTCTATTTCTTCTTATGTGCTTTATGTTGCATCTCATAGTAAAGTTTTTACTATTTTTTTAAAGTTTTTATTTTATTGAATTACCATGAAAAAAATACAAAGCTTTCAGGTTTAAGTCTCAGTCATATAATGATTGAACCCCCATCCCTTCACCAGTGCACATGTTCCACCACCAAGAAGCCCAAAGTACCCTCCTCCCACCCAGCCCCAACCTAAGTAGCTAATGATCTTCACTTTATTCTCTCTATACTTTTCATTGCTGAGAATGAAGACTCTGTGAGCTCGGTTTTGGATTTCTGATATTTTAGCTCAGTTCACAGTCTAGATGCATTTCTGTAAGAAGCCGCTCTGGGTGCCAAAATGGGTTAGAAGACCTCTGGAATCATAGTTGTTAGGAGCAAAGGGTCCGTTTTGCATTTGGCAGCTCCGGATCTTATCTAGGCCAAGGGCATGCCGGTAATGCCTGCTTCCATGGTCGCTTATGAGCTACAAAACTGCAAAATTTATACCTCTGGGTTGGGAGTCTTAGAAGGTGGCTCTCGCCACATGGATGTTGCTGCCGCTGCCATTTTCCATGCAGAAAAACAGGGTGGAGAGGGAAAATCCATCCTTGGGTGGCATGAAGGTGTAGCACAGCTCACAGTCTAGATGCATTTCTGTAAGAAGTCACTGTGGGTGCCAAAATGGGTTTGAAGACCTCTGGGATCATAGTCTTTAGGAGCAGAGGTTCCGTTTCACGTTCGGAGCTCCGGATCTAAACTTTAAAAATAATTTCAGCAAGATTTTATGTCACTTCTCTATAGGAAATATAATCAGTCTTAAATTTATTGTTAGTTATAAGTTGCGATAAATTACATGGACATTGGAAATTGTATGTTTTGTATAATACATGTATATTCATGTATGTTCATATATGTTCATGTACAATATATTTTATATACCAGTAAAATATTGTAATATGAGCAATCATTAAAAAGCTTATTTAACTAATAATAGCCAATAGCCAAAAAGAGACAACACCTATAATACAATTTAGAGAATGGCTCTCTCTCTCGTGTGTGTGTGTGTGTGTGTGTGTGATTCATCCACCTCACCCCAGTATGTGGGGGAAAACCAAGATTTCTATCTCCAGCTCTGTGTTTTGTGTCTCTGTTTTAGACCCTCTTAGTTGTGCAGCTGGGGAAGGGAGGAGGCACCAGGATGAAGCATGAGTAATCCTAACCAACTGCAAAGCACCGCTTGATTAAATAAGATAATCCAAAGCTCTTTTTAGAAGAGTATGTATTGCATCATGATAAAAATTTTTATTTTTAACAGTCAAAATACTAATGGAGATTTTTCATTCCTCCCTAAAATGTGTCAATCCCATACTAATTATGCAATTATTGGTGGGGCAAAGATACAAATACTAGATGTAAGTTGACCAAATACCAAATAAAATTTGAATAAACATGAACATATATATACATATATATGTGCTCTTATTACCGATATTTATTGAAAGGCTTTTTATTAAGAGACACAGGTCTTTTTTTTCACATCAGAAACAGAGGTGATAAAGATGGCAATTAACAGGTGATACCATAAAGAAAATAAAAGAGAGACAAAGTGGCATGGTAAGAGTGTAGAATCTGGGGAAGGACCACCGTGAAGAATCTGAAGATTCTTAACACAGAAGAGAAAGGCTACTACTGATAGGAGAATCCAGGGTTAGGTCTTCCATGGTTAGGAAATAGTAGGTTGAAAGTCCTTGGGTTTTTCAAGGAAATGAAAGATAGAAAGAGCAAAATTTTTTTTTTAACCTTAGCACCACTGACATTTGAATAACACAATTCCTTATTCGGGGGATGAGGAGTCAGCTGTCCCAGGCAGTGTATGTTTTAGTATCATTCCTGGCCTCTATCCAATGCTGCTAGTAGTACACTTTTCTAACTATGACAAAAATGTCTCCAATCTGAAGAGGTAGTACAGGGCACAAAGTGTTTCCTTTGCAAATGGCTAACTCAGATTTAATCCCTGGCACCACATCTGGCCCCCAAGCACTACCAGAAGTGATACCTTAGTAGAGAACCAGGAATAAGCTTTAAGGAAAATCAGGAATGGTCATAACCCCACACCCTTGTACAAAATGTATCTGGATAGTTTTTGTATGTCCTTCTTAAGAGAAAAATCCTTCCTTTACTCCCAGGCAGAAATTTACTGTCTAGTAAATGGGTAAAAAAGAGTGATTTTATATGAATTTAAAATATAAAGGGGAAATTCTGGTAGTTCCTCCTAAGAAAACCTTTAAAGTGGGACAAGACAAGGATGCCCACTCTCACCACTTGTGTTCAATAAAGTAGTGGAAGTACTTGCAATAGCAGTTAGGCAGGAAAAAGAGATTAAGGGCATCCAGATAGGAAAGGAAGAAATCAAGTTCTCACTATTCACAGATGATATAATACTATGTCTAGAGAATCCTAAAACCTCTACCAAGAAACTCCTAGAAACAATAGACTTGTACAGTAAAGTCAGAGGCTATAAAATCAATACCAGAAAACCCATGGGCTTCTTATATGCAAATAACAAGACAGGAAAGTGACATAAATAAAACAATTCCATTCACAATTGTGCCCCCAAAAATCAAGTACCTCGGAATCAGTCTAACCAAGGATGTAAAGGATCTCTACAAAGAAAGTTACAAAACGCTACTCCATGAAATAAAAGAGGACATGAGGAAATGGAAACATATCCCCTGCTCATGGATTGGGAGAATCAACAATGTCAAAATGTCAATACTCCCCAAAGCGATCCCTATAATGATACCCATGAAATTCTTCAAAGAAATGGATCAAGCACTCCTGAAATTCATATGGAACAACAAATGCCCACAAATATCTAAAGCAATTCTTAGAAAAAAGAGGATGGGAAGCATAACCCTCCCCAACCTCAAACTCTACACAAAGCGGTAACAATTAAAACAGCATGGTACTGGAACAAAGGCAGAATCACAAACCAATGGAACAGGGTGGAATATCCCTATACACAACCACAAATGTATGAACATCTAATCTTTGATAAGGGAGCAAGAAATGTGAAGTGGAGCAAAGAAAGCCTCTTTAACGAATGGTGCTGGCATAACTGGACAGCCACATGCAAAAAAATAGGCTTAGACCTCGACCTAACACCATGCAAAAAAATCAGATCAAAATGGATTAAAGACCTCAACATCAGACCAGAATCCATAAGTTACATCAAAGATAAGGTAGTCAAAACCCTCCACGATATTGAGGCTAATGGTATCTCCAAAGATGACACGCCACTGACCAACCAAATGGAAACAGAGATAAACAAATGGGACTATATTAAACTAAGAAGCTTCTGCACCTCAAAAGCTACAGTGACAAAAATACAAAGACAATCTACAGAATGGGAAAGGACATTCATCCAATACCCATCTGATAACGGATTGATATCAAGGATAAACAAGTCACTGGTTGGAATCTGCAAGAAGAAAACATCCAGCCCCATAAAAAAAGGAGCAATGAAATGAACAGAACCTTTCTCAAGGAAGAAATATGAATGGCAGAAAGGCACATGAAAAATGCTCTTCATCACTAATCATCAGGGAGATGCAGATCAAAACAACTATAGATTTCACCTCACACCACAGAGACTGGCACAAATCCAAAAGAACAAAAGCAACCACTACCGGCATGGATGTGGGGATAAAGGGACTCTCCTACACTGCTGGTGTGAATGCTGACTGGTTCAGGTCTTTTGGAAAACAGTATGGATGCTTCTCAAAAAATTAGAGGAAGAATCCAGGCCAACGGGCACCACAAGCCGGAGAATGCTCTGGACCCCAGACCAGGCCGACAACACTGGGGTGCCCCAGACGGGTACAGAGTCCCCATCTTCTCCAGATGGAATTCTGGCAACACTGAGCTTCTACTAACATGGGTCCAGTATGTGGGGACCAGGACTATTTCTCCAAACTGCGTGGCCATGTAAGTCCTTTCCTGATATACAATAAACCCGACAGGAACGACTCCTCCACCCTGAGCAGCCTGATCTCAGAGGCACTTATTTCAATCTCAGAACACAGTGGCTATTGGCAGATATATTCCTGGACTGTCAACAAAGCTACAGCCCCGTGCACCCTCAGGTGGGGAAGGGTTTTTGTCCAATTTCCTTTTCCCCTTTGCGACAGCATGGCAACTGCCACCTTTCAGAACCAATTGAACTGAGAGTTAGGAGTTTGCATTGATGGGGCGCATGGGAAACCTTGTGATGGGTATGGCAGAACCAGCCCTGCTCCCCGCCCAACTGAGAGCCGTGCGGCCTCTCACGAACAGCTCCTCTGCTCCTAACAGCCATGATTCCAGAGGCACACAGATCAATCCAGGAACACAGTAGCTGCTGGCAAAAATACCCTGGACTTAATTACTAAAATACCAGAATTCCAAAACCGCATGGCCTCTGTTGCGACCGCGTGACATCATATGCTCTTCATTATCAGCAATAGAAAACAAATGATCTAATGATGCCTTTTCGGCAGGTCTGATTGTTGGGGGGGACATTCCAAATAATAATAGTGTGTTTTTTGTCAAAAATTGAATGTAATCAAAGTAAAGAGAGAGTAAAGTAAAAATCATCTGCCACAGAGGCAGGGTGGGAAGTGGGAGGGAGGTATACTGGGGTTCTTGGTGATAGAACATGTGCACTGGTGAAGAGATGGTTGTTTAATCATTGTATGACTGAGACTTAATCCTGAAAGCTTTGTTACTGTTCTCATGGTGATTCAATAAAAAAATTAGAAATTGAACTCCCATTTGACCCAGCAATACCACTTCTGTGAATATATCCTGGAGAGGCAAAAATGTATAGTCAAAATGACATCTGCACTCAAATGTCCATTGCAGCACTGTTTACAATAGCCAGAATCTGGAAAAAACCCAAGTGCCCAAGAACAAATGACTGGTTAAAGAAACTTTGGTACATCTACACAATGGAATACTATGCAGCTGTTAAAAAAGATGAAGTCATGACCTTTGCATAGAAGTGTATCAACATGGAAAGTATCATGATAAGTGAAATGAGTCAAAAGAGAGACAGATACAGAAACATTATACTTATCTGTGGAATATAAAGTAGCAGAATGGGAGACTAGCACGCAAGAATAATAGAGATAAGTACCAGGAGGTTGGCTGCATGGCATGGAAGCAGGCCTCACATGCTGGAGGAAAAAGCAGCTCAGATAGAGAAGGAAACACCAGGGAAAGTGTGGTTAGAGGACTGCTGGGAATGGGAGATGCGCGCTGAAAGTACACTATAGATTGAACAAGATGGTTACTCAATATCTCTATAGAGAGAGAACAAAAGGGAATGTCCTGCCATAGAGGTGGTATGGGGTGGGGGTGGGTAGCATGGGGGTAGGAGGGATACTGGGATCATCAGTGGTGGAGAATGGGCACTAATGGAAGGATGCGTACTCAGCATTGTATGACTGAAACACAAGCACGAAATTGTTTCACAATTTTTATTAGTGAATCACAAGGTGATTCACTAATAAAAAATTTTAAAAAGAAAAAAAGAAAAACCCCTAAGGCATTATTGGCTAATAATTTGGCCTTAACACCTCCCTTATAGCTGAATATATTGTCTGAATATGAAAAGAATAAGTCTGAAACTTTCCAGAAATTCAACTTCAAATGTCAGTTTAATTTATTCTACCAAGCTTTAATGCCCCTGTCTTTATTTCTATTAGAATATGAAGCAATATTTTGTATCATTTACTTCACCAAGTGAAATATGAGACATTAAGCTATCTTCCTAAGAGTATAATATGTATTCAGAACAAAATAAAACTGCATTTATTTAAACTAATAAACGTTAACACATGAAATAGTTCATTAAGTAGTATTTGTATTTATTGCCCCTAAAAATTAAAAATAATTTTTTGAATGCTCAATGATGAAAGATTTATAGCAACTTTATTTAACATATTTCTCTAAAATATGTAGCTAAAAGTTAATTTGAAAGAGTTTGAGAGCACTGATAACAAAGTATACCAATAATAACCCTTCTGAAATGCTTCTAAATCTCTATATTAGAAAAACAATTTTTAGATTAAATTTGTGATTTACAACCCCTGAAGTTACATGATTAAGAGATTGTTCAGGGTTCAGAGATATAGTATAGGGGTTAAAGTGCTTGCTTTGCATGTGACACTGGCTTAATATGTAGCACCACACAGTTCCCCAAGAACTACTTGAATTTACTCCTGAGTACAAAGCCAAGAATAGCCCCTGAGCACCACTAGAAATGACCATATCCCTGACTCCTACCCAAATAATTACTTTTCTTTACTTTTTCTTGCTCTTTCTTTACTTTTTCTTTTTTACTGTCACTCTATCACTGTCATCCCGTTGTTCATCGATCTACTCGAGTGAGCACCAGTAATGTCCCCATTCATCTCAGCCATGAGATTTTAGCAGCCTCTCCTTACTCATTTTTCCTAATGATTGGAGGCTCTTTCAGGGACAGGGGAATGAGACCTGTTATTGTACTGTATTTGGCATATTGAAATGCCATGGGGAACTTGCCAGTTTCTGCCATGTGGGCGGGATACTCTTGGTAGCTTGCCAGGCTCTCCGAGAAGCATATACATATTTCTCTTTATGATGATGTGTTGTGAGGCCACTTCTAGGCCGCGCGGTCCAGGAATATGTTCACTCATGTGTGAGGCTCGGCCCGAGTGTGTGGAAAACGGCCTGGAGCATGGTGGCGGTTGGGTAGTGGAGGTCGGCTGCTGGGGCTGGTTCCCTTGGGGCAGGGAGAGCTCTCACCTGCCCCCCTCTGGGATTCCCCAGCATAAAGTCCAGTGACATGGTTATGGGGGTTTCCGGGAGAAGCAGTCCTGAGTTCTGGAGGGTGGCCTGTGAGATTATCTGGCGCCAGCAGAAGGTGGCTTATGGGTGTGACCCAGGTCGCTGGAGATTGTGGGAAGCAGAGATTCTCTGTTTCCAGGTCCCGTTGAGCCCGGAGTACAAGATCACAAAGTTGCAGAAATTTTTCCTTTTAATTTTTTAAAAAAATTTTAGTTGAATCACTGTGAGATAGGTCCTTACAAAGATGTTCATGATTAAATTTCAGTCATACAGTGTTCCAACACCCATCCTTCCACCAGTGTAAAAAACTAAGGCTTGCCGAGGGGCGAGTGCACTTGCGGGCTCTCCGGGCGGCTCTGTCTCACCACCCGCGTTCGGTGCTCTGGAACCGCAGTGTGTGGACTGGATAGGGACGGCCAGTGGTCAAGGAAAGGCGAAGGAAGAACGAGGACCAAGCTGGTTGCTGATTAGTTACCATTTATTCAATCTTCCATCTATCTCATCTCCCGCACTCCCAGCTCCGGCCTCTCTCTGGATCTACTGCTCAACCGCTGCCTCTCTCTGGCTTCTCTCTCTCCTCCTCCTTGTCTCTCCCACCTTGCCCTCTAGGCTACAACCAGCCAGGTAGCCAAATCAACATAAGAAAGCCCTTCCTGAGGGCAGGGCACTCCAAAGCCCTTCCTAAACTCTTAAGGTTTTTTTCTTTTCCTTAGTCCAGGAATTTATTAACATCTTAATACTAGTTATTTTTGTATGGACATAGCAAGGGATACATTGAGGCTTGCAAGGCAGCTCTCCTGCCAACATCTTGCCACAGGCTCAGACCACAGCACTCAGGCCAGATTAATCATTCCTCACCCTAGCAGGGTCCAAATCTAGTATCACTGTTTGGATCATGACAGCATTTGTCCATGATCAAGCTCTTAACTTATAGTTAAGCATTAGGCACTTTGGCCAGGCCCATCTCGATGCCAGGGTAGCACACAACTCACCGCATGCCCTGGGTCCTTCTTGTCCCATGTCGGAACTGTGCTTTGGGGGTGCTAGGAAGTAAGGGCAGCTGAGGCTTAGGTTAAGAGAACAGATGCCCTGGAGGAAAATATCATGTAGAGTCAAATGACTCCCAGGTTACAAAAGCATAACATTTGTTAAGTCTTCCTGTGTCCATACAAAAAGGACTTGCTCTGAATAAACTATGCAAAGGACTCAAGGAGAAGAGAAAAACATTATTTGCAAGTCAACAGAACACTAAGAAAGAAGCTACAAATAAATAAAGAGGAATAGGAGCACTGTAATGGGAGTAACCCAATAAACCTAAACTACGTGAGGCTATGTTATCCTAGACACCAGTGTACATTTCCCAGCACCAGTGTCCCCAGTTTCTCTCACATCATTTTTCACCACCACCTGCTAGCCTGTAACTATGGCAGGACACACTTCTCTCTCTCTCTCTCTCTCTCTCTCTCTCTCTCTCTCTCTCTCTCTCTCTCTCTCTCTCACTCGCTCTCTGTCTCTCTGTCTCTGTCTCTGTCTCTGTCTCCCTCACATCCTTATGGAAATTGTGTTTTACAATATAGGTACTGAAAGTTTACCAGGAACATCACTTTACCTACTTTTAACACTCAGTTCTTGTCTAACATGGTCATTTCCAGCTATTATTGTCATACCATTCCCTTCTCTATCTTACCTACCATTCACTGCACACACACACTGGTGGTTGATTCCAGCCATTGACCAGTCCTTTAACCTCTAAGCTCCTGTTTTCTCTGGCCATGGATGATAGTCATATATATATATATGTATGTGTGTATGCCATATATAGAAGACTAATATATATTTTTATATACCAAAAATGAATGCAGTCATTCTATATGTGTCCCTCTCCTTCTGACTCATTTCACTCAGCATTATATTCTCCATGTCCATCCATTTGTAGGCATATTTCATTACCTAATTTTTCTTAAAAGCTGAAAAGTATTCCACTTTGTAAATGTGCCATAGTTTCTCTTTTTAATTAATTTATTCTTTTATTGAATCACAAAGTTGTGGAAAGTTACAAAGCTTTCAGGTTTAAGTCTCAGTTATACAATGCTCGAACACCCATCCCTTCACCAGTGCACATATTCCACCACCAAGAATCAAAGTATACCTCCCCCTCTTCCCCCACCTCCCCAGTCCCCCATCCCACCTGTGTAACTGATAAATTTCACTTTACTTTCACTTTACTTTGATTACATTCAATATTTCAACAAAAAATTCACTATTATTGTTAGGAGTTTCTCCCCCCTAAAGTCAAACCTGCTGAAAAGGAAGCATTTGATAATTTATTTCCATTGCTGAGAATGAAGAGATATGAGGTCGAGTGGCCACACTAGAGGACGCACGGTTTTGGATTTCTGTATTTTAGTATTTTAGTAACTAAATCCAGAGAAGGTCGTTCTGCTTACCTGAAGCTCCATTTGCTCTCAAGGGAACAAACATCTCCGAATTCAGCAGTCATGTGGACCTGGGTAGAGAAATCAACATGGGGAACGACTTTGTGCCAGAACTGCGCAGGAGGAAGAGAGCAGCATGGAATGCATTCAAGAGCATCGAAGAGATGGTTAAGAGAACGAAGAACCTCAGAATCCGGGCACATCTTTTTGATTCCACCGTTCTCCCTGCACTAACATATGCCTCAGAGACCTGGGCCCTACGCAAACAGGATGAATATGCTTTTAGGGTATCCCAAAGAGGAATCGAAAGAGCTATGCTGGGAATATCATGTCTCACTCAAGTAAGAGAAGGATTCCAGAGTTCTGACTTCCGTCGACGGTCAAAAATCAGGGATGCTGTCTCGTTTGCCAAGGCATCAAAAATCAGATGGGCCGGTCATGTATTGCGATTCAGAGATGGCCGCTGGACTAGAGCTGTTACCAACTGGATTCCACGGGATGTCAGAAGACCTCGTGGCCGCCCACCAACTAGATGGTCATATTTCTTCGTCAAATCTCTGAATGAACGATTTGAGGCTCTTCCTGTTCCTGGAGAGAGCAGATATCATTGGGCTGCCCTGGCTCGTGACAGGGACAAATGGAGACGTTACTGGCGCCCGCTCGAGAAAATCGATGATCAATGGGACTACAAGTGATACAAGTGAAGTCCAGAGAAATATCTGCCAGAAATTGCATCATTGAAAGCTTGTACCTCTCAGCTACTTTATATTCCACATATGAGTGCAATCTTTCTATGTCTGTCTCTTTCTTTCTGACTCATTTCACTCAGCATGATACTTTCCATGTTGATCCACTTGTATGCAAATTTCATGACTTCATGTTTTCTGACAGCTACATAGTATTCCATTGTGTAGATGTACCAGAGTTTCCTTAACCAGTCATCTGTTTTGGGGCACTCTGTTTTTTTCCAGATTCTGGCTATTGTAAACAGTGCTGCAATGAACATAGAAATGCAGATGTCATTTATACTATATCTTTTTTCCTCTCCGGGATATATTCCCAGGAGTGGTATTGCTGGGTGAAATGGGAGCTCAATTTCTAATTTTTTGAGAATCGTCCATATTGTTTTCCAAAAGGGCTGAACCAGTCAGCATTACCACCAGCAGTGAAGGAGAGTCCCTTTCTCCCCACATCCACACCAATCCGAGTTGCTTTTGTTTTTTTGGGGGGATGTGAGCCAGTCTCTGTTGTGTGAGATGATATCTCATGGTTGTTTTGATCTGTGTCTTCCTGATGATTAGTAATGTTGAACAATTCCTCATGTGCCTCTCAGCCATTCAGATTTCTTCTTTGGGAAAGATTCTGTTCATTTCATCACCTCATTTTTTGATCGGGTCAGCAGTTTTCAGTTTTCTTCTTGTGGAGTTCAACCAGTGTATTGTATATCCTTGCTATCAACCCTTTATCGGATGGGTACTGCGTAAATATCCTTTCCCATTCTGTAAATTGTCTTTGTATTTTGGTCACTGTTTCTTTTGAGGTGCAGAAGCTTCTTAGTTTGAGATAGTCAAACTAAGACTTAGTTTATTTATTTATCTTTGTTTTCACTTGCTTGGTCTTGGTGTGTCATCTTTGAAGATACCGTTGGCTTCAATGTCGTGGAGGATTTTGCCGAAATTGTCTTCAATGTACTTTAGGGATTCTGGTCTGATGTTGAGGTCTTTAATCCATTTTGATCGGACTTTTATACATGGTGATAGGTGGAGGTCTAAGCCCATTTTTTTGCATGTAGCTGTCCAGTTTTGCCAGCACAATTTGTTAAACATTCTTTCCTTGCTCCACTTCACATTTCTTGCTCCCTTATCAAAGATTAGATGATCATATATTTGGGGATGTGTGTCAGAGTATTCAACCCTGTTCCATTGGTCTGCAGCTCTGCCTTTGTTCCAGTACCATGCTGTTTTAATTACTCCCGCTTTGTAGTAGAGTTTGAAGTTAGGGAGGTTGATTCCTCCCATTTTCTTTCTCCCAAGAATTGCTTTAGCTTTTCGTGGAATTTTCTTTGTCCATTCATCTGTTCTTGGCCACTCAGTTTGTTTCCAGATTTTGGTTATGATGAACAGTGCTGCAATGAACATAGGAGTGCAGATGGTGTTTCTGCTGTGTGTTTTTGGGGACCCAAGGTATATTCTCAGAATTGATATTGCTGGGTCAAATGGGAGTTTAATTTCTAGTTTTTTGAGGAATGTCCATATTGTTTCCAAAAAGGCTTCACCAATTGTCATTCCTACCAACAATGACGGAGATTCATTTCTCCCTATATCTGCACCAGCATTTTTTGCTCTTTTTTAAATGCAGGAATACTGCTATTTATTCAGCCATTGATTAAGCTGATTGAATTGGGCATGAATTCCACATTACTTTTTTTTAATGAATCATCGTGAGATACAGTTACAAAACTTTCATTTTTGGGATTCAGCCATGCTATGATTGAACACCCATCCCTACACCAGTACACATTTTCCACCACCAGTGTACCCAGTATATCCCCCCCCCTCAAAATCCCAGTCCTCAGCCTCCATGGCACGCAATTTCCCCAATACTCTATACCTCTGAGCATTATGTTTTACTCGAATTTTCCCACCACCATTCATGCTTCCTTGTCAGGGGCAGATGCTAGATCATTTATTGTTTCTTGCTCATTTTAAATATTATGGGTGCTGTGGCTGCGTGCTTCTGGAATCCTAGATTTTAGATGGTTGGGCTCCAGAGACACTTCTGTATGACACTAATTTGTTTTGAGATTCAATTAGGCATCTCTGGACCAGGGCTGTTGGTGTGCTGAGATGGTGCCTGGAGGCACCTCTGTCACCATATGTCATGGAGGTTTAGTCCTGGAACCCACATTCCTTGGCCTTGTTTGTGGCAGCTCTTGGTCGCTGGGATTCCATTTAGTATCAGTGTGCTCTTGTTCTTTTGGATGTGTGCCAGTCTCTCTCATTTTGATTTGCATCTCCCTGATGATAAGAAATGTAGAGCATTTCTTTTTGTACCTTTTGGCAAAGTCTCCTGCCCCCACACCTGGCTGTCTTCACTGGGGACCCTTGGAGGTATGCAGGTTGAGATTCCCTCCCCACCCCGAGCAGGGCCCTGGAGGCCGAAGACCTCCAGAACCCAGTGCAGTGTGCTCAAGACCACTCTCCACACACTCAGAGGAGCCTCACAGATGAAGAAACCAGCAAAGGAACCCCGGTATGCAGGACCCAGGGCTGAGATCTCCAAGCCTGCTCAGATGAGGACTGGGCCTCCTCCACCCAGATCCCTCTTTTTCCAGTAGCTAGGCAGTCACACCCACAAACTGCCCCCTGGAGCCATGTAATCCCATCAATGGCCAAGATCCAGAGACCATGAGACCTCTTATTGTCTAGTTCTCCCTCTTGGAGAATGCAGCAAGCTACCACCCTCCCCATCCCCCTCCCCCCGCATCTGTGGCAGTGACATCCCCTTTTACTCTCTCTCTCTTCCTTTGTGTGTTGTGTTATTACATAGCCATTATGTTCGATCTATAGTCTACCTTCAGCACACATCTACCATCCTGAGCCGGCTCTCCAAGCATCTTTTACTTGGTGGTCCCTTCTCTATCTGAGCTGCCTTTCCCCCAGCATGTGAGGTCAGTTTCCAAGCCATGGAACAATCCTCCTGGCCCTTATCTCTTGAAGTAGCATTTTGTAGTTTTCTTTGTACAGGTCCATTATCTCCTTAGTTAAGATGATTTCAATTCATTTTATCAGGGCTCTCTGTCTCTCCCTTCCCTTCCCCCCCTCTCTCTTTCTTTGTGAGTCTTACTAGTGGTTCATTGATCTTGTTTATTTACTCAAAGAACCAGCTCTTGGTTTCATTGATCTTTTGGATTTTTTTTGCTTTCATTTTATTAATTTTTGCTCTAAGTTTTATTTTTTCCTTTCCCTTGCCTGTTTTGGGCTCCTTTTTTGGTCATTTTCTAAGATCTTAAGCTGTGAAGTCAAGTTATTTAAGTTGGCCCATTCTCCCTTCTTGAAAAACACCTGCAGAGCTATAAACTTTTCCCTTAACAATGCTTTAGCTGTGTCCCGTATGTTTTGGTAGCTCATATCCTCATAATTCTCATTTGTTTCCAGGAATCTTTTGATTTCTTCCTTTATTTCCTCTCTAACCCACTGGTTGTTTAGCAGTGAGCTGTTTAATTTCCAAGTGTTTGGTTTGATTCTCTGTTCCTGTGTGCAATTTACTTCTATCATCAGTGCATCTTGGTCTGAAAAGGTAGTTGATATTATGTCTATTTTCCTGATTCTATTAAAGTATGTTTTGTGCATCTATCTTGGAAAATATCCCATGTGCACTGGAGAAGAATGTTTATTTGGTTTTTGGGGATGAAAAGAGAGGGCAAACATCTATTATCCCTTTCTCTTCCATTTCTTTCTTCACAATAGTACTTTCTTGCTGAGTTTTAGTTTCGCTAATCTATCAAGAGATGACAAGGCAGTGTTGAAGTTTCCAACTACTATTGTTTTGCAAACAATGTCCTCCTTGAAGTCTATTAGCAGTTTTTCTAAGTATGTTGCTGGGATCTCATTGAGTGCATATATGCTTAGGAGTGTAATTTCTTTCTGATGTGCATATCCCTTGATTATTGAAAAAAAAGGCTGTCACTGTCCCTCCTAATCTTTTTTAGCCTGAAGTCTTTTCTGTCAGATACTAATATGGCCACCCCAGTTTTTTGAGGGAGTTTCTTTCTTGAAGGATTATTTTCCATCCTTTGACTTTGAGTCTGTGCTTGCTCTGACTGCTCAAATGTGTTTCTTGTAGGTATAAGAATGTTGAATTCTGTTTTTGAATCCATCTTGCGACTCTGTGTGTCTTAATTGTTGCACTTAGACTGTTGACATTGAGAGATTGTATTGTTATTTGGGCTTTTATGACATCTTTCTGTAGAAGTTTGTTTTGCTTGTGGGGTTTGTCTTGTCTTACAGTAGTCCCTTAATTCCTTCTTTTAAGGTTAGCTTTGAGTCTATAAAGTTTCTGAGCTGTTGTTTATCCATGAAGTACTATACTGTTCCTTCTAGTCTGAATGAGAGTCTAATTAGATACAGTATTCTTGGTGAGGCATTCATTTCATTGAGTTTTTTCACCATATCCCACCACTGTCATTGGGCTCGGAAGGTTTCCTCTAAGTCTGCTATAAATATAAGAAATTCTTCCTTGTATGTGATTTTCTTCTTGAGGGAGTTGCTTTCTTGAAGGATTAAGATATGTCTTGAAGTTTTTTTATTAGGGACTCTTTTAGCTGGTACCCGTCGGGCTTCTTGGATCTGGATGTCTACATTGTCCAACTCTGGGGAGATTATTAGCAATGATATCTTTCACTGTTGCTACCTCATTGGGGTTGCCTCCCTGTCCTTCTGGTACTCCAGTGATTTTTAGATTGTTCCTCTTGAATTCATCCCTTAAGTCACTTGCCCTTGAGCTATTTTGAGGTCTTTTTTTTCATCTTCTGTTGTAGCCTGTATGTTTCCTGCAGTTCATCTTTAAGCTCACTGATTCTGTCTACAACTATTATCATTCTACTATTAAGGGCACCCACTGAGTTTTTAATTTTATCGACCGAATTTTTTATTAATGATACTTCTGTTTGTAGCTTTCTTATTTCTGCTTTCATTTATTCCTGTATTTTACTGCTTGTCTGTTCCGCTGTTTCTTTGAGCTCATTGAGCATACTCACCATTTCTGAATTCTTTTTTTTCTTTCTGGATGAGGGGCGCTTTTTGGGTCACACCTGGCAATGCACAGGGGTTACTTCTGGCTCATGCACTCAGGAATTAACTCCCAGCAGTGCTCAGGGGACCATTTGTGATTCTGGGAATCGAACCTGGGGCAGCTGCATGCAAGGCAAAACCCTACCCGCTGTGCCCCTCTCTGAATTCTTTACCACTCCAGCCCCTGTCTGAATTTTTTATCAGAGAGATCAGAGAGATTGTGTATGTAGGTATTCTCTGTTGAGGCTTCGGGCTCCTTCTTCATCCACTCCTTGTGATAGAGTTTTGCAATTTCCCCATGTTATTGTAGCAGTATGGAGGTGGACCCCTCCAGTTCACTATCAGTGATCCCCTTCTCAGTGCTAGGGAGGACTCTGTATGATCTCTGTCAATGATGTTGTCTTCTTTTCTTTTCAAAAATATTACATTCCTCTTTAGTGCTCCTATGTGACTTGTGTGGGAGCTCTAGCACATTTTCAGGGGATGTGTTATCTTTGATTAATTTTGTATAGATTCTTGTGTTCCCCTCCCCTCCTCTCCTCTCCTCTCCTCTCCTCTCCTCTCCTCTCCTCTCCTCTCCTCTCCTCTCCTCTCCTCTCCTCTCCTCTCCTCTCCTCTCCTCTCCTCTCCTCTCCTCTCCTCTCCTCTCCTCTCCTCTCCTCTCCTCTCCTCTCCTCTCCTCTCCTCTCCTCTCCTCTCCTCTCCTCTCCTCTCCTCTCCTCTCCTCTCCTCTCCTCTCCTCTCCTCTCTTCTCTCTCCTCTCCTCTCCTCTCCTCTCCTCTCCTCTCCTCTCCTCTCCTCTCCTCTCCTCTCCTCTCCTCTCCTCTCCTCTCCTCTCCTCTCCTCTCCTCTCCTCTCCTCTCCTCTCCTCTCCTCTCCTCTCCTCTCCTCTCCTCTCCTCTCCTCTCCTCTCCTCTCCTCTCCTCTCCTCTCCTCTCCTCTCCTCTCCTCTCCTCTCCTCTTCCTTTTGTTTTTTTTTTGCTTTTTGGGTCACACCCAGCAATGCACAGGGGTTACTCCTGGCTTTGCACTCAAGAACTACTCCTGGCGGTTGACCCCATGGCTTCGCGGCTGGCCTCACGTTCCGGGGAAAGGGCAACTCAGAGAAGCGATCACCAACTACATTGTAGTTGAAGGCCATGTGGGGGAAGGGAGTTGCAGGCTGAATGAGGGCTAGCGACTGAGCACAGCGGCCACTCAACACCTTTATTGCAAACCACAACAGCTAATTAGAGAGAGAGAACAGAAGGGAATGCCCTGCCACAGTGGCAGGGTGGGGTGGGGGGGAGATGGGATTGGGGAGGGTGGGAGGGACGCCGGGTTTATGGGTGGTGGAGAATGGGCACTGGTGAAGGGATGGGTTCCTGAACTTTGTATGAGAGAAGTATAAGCACAAAAGTGTATAAATCTGTAACTGTACCCTCACGGGGATTCTCTAATTAAAAATAAATAAATTATTAAAAAAAATAAAAATAAAAATAAAATAAAAAAAAAAGAAGAATAGTTATGTACTTGTAGCAGTGGGGCTCCATATCTCTTCATTCCCAGCAATGGAAAACTAATTATCAAATGCTTCCTTGGTAGTAGGTCTGTCTCTCTTGGGTGGAAACTCCAACAACTATAGTGAGTTTTGTGTTGAAATATGGAATGTAATCAAGGTAAAGAGCAAATGAAGTGAAATTCATTAGTTATACAGTAGGGGGTAGCGGGTGGGGGCAGGGGGTATACTGGGGTTTTTGGTGGTGGACTATGGGCACTGGTGAAAGGATGGGTGTTTGAATATTGTATAACTGAGACATAAACCTGAGAACTTTGTAACTTTCCACATGGTGATTCAATAAAAAGTTAAAAAAAAATAAATAAAAAATAAAAAAAAATAAACCAAAAAAAAAAAAAAAGAATTACTCCTGGCAGCGCTTGGGGGACCATATGGGATGCTGGGGATCAAACCCGGGTCGGCCGCGTGCAAGGCAAATGCCCTACCCGCTGTGCTATCACTCCAGCCCCTCCTTTTTGGTTTTTTAACCACACCAATTATCAGGGATTATTTCTGATTCTTCATTCAAGAATTACTCTTCGCAGTGCAGGATACCATATGGAGTGCCGAGGATCAAACCATGGTTGACCATGTGTATGACAAGAGCCCTGCCTACTGTACTATCTCTCCAGTCTGCACTTTTATCTTTTGTGAATAGAATAAGTAGTTCAGTAGGACATCTAAGATACAGTCATTTTTAAAGGAACATCTAAAAGTTTTAAAAAGAGGAATAGAATTTGAATGAGTGTAAATTTAATTGAGAACAAGTGATCCCAATGGTTTGATATGTCTCATCATTAAACTATCATTGTGACCTTGGACATAGCAATATATTCACTAGAAAGAAGGTTTCTGGTACTTAGTAGATAGATCAAAGGCCTGGAGTACAAGTTTTGCATGATGGAGCCCTGAGATTTTATTTATAGCACCACATAACTACTTGAATACCACCTCAAGTGATCTCTCAACTCTAAGCCAGTAATAGCCTCCAAGCACTACCATATAAGCTATACAAACAAACAAACAAACGAACAAACAAAAAATCAAAGAAAACTAGAACAATAACAAAAAAGTAGAGTTCTCCTGGTATATTTATGTTCTGTGCAGAGTAATTCTAACTACTTTAAGAGTAATTAGAGGAAAATGGTAAAAGACCCCAGAAGTTTATCTTCAAGAGTGTATTTAAGATATATGATAAGTTTTTGGTTTTTTTCTCATGTTGTAGGTTTCCAATTTTTTAACACCTTATCTTTAGAGTTTTCTATATTAAAATAAGTGTGGCTTTAATCTTACGTTGAGAGGATAGGTATTCTAAATCTCAGGCATTCTTAATGTGATATAACTAAGTAAAGACTTGAAATCTCTGTGTTTAACTCATATAAACCAGTCCTGCTTTCTCTGTCAGCTATTCTTCTCACTAGGACTTACTAAAATCTTAAGATATTATAACTTACATATACTAGGGCACTTGGAAATCTTTCAATAGATAATTTTTTGCTTGGCACATGTATCAAGTATTCAAAATTTTACCCTACATCATTCGATCCATATGCTTCAGCATAATAACTAAAAATAATCCCATACTAACAAAGTCTCTTAGCCTTGGGAATTGGTTTCTTCAGAAGCAGACATTTCAAGAGAGGAAGGATAATTGAACCCAAGAATAGATTACCATGGGACTCTCTCCATTCCTGGGGAACATAAAGAAAAGAATATGCAACCATCTGCTGAATGGGCTAGACACAGCCCTGTCTGGGCTTGGTGGTCTCTTGGGCTTCCATTCAGCTCTAGGAATCTATGATTTTATTTCCGTGAAGGCAAAATGAATATCGTGGATTTTTTAAGTACTATGAATCTGTGTCTTTTAAAAAATCTATTGTTTTTTATTAAGTTATCATTTAACTAACATGTTTATTTCAAAAAGAGTGCAAGTGAAATTTGAGAACCAGCACCCTTCCAACCCCAATTACATCCCTCAAAATAAATTTAAAAGCATGATGATAACATTCTATGCTTTTTAAAAATATGTGTATTATGTACTAATGAACTTGAATATTATAAATAAAATGCATAAGTATACATGAGTGGACTGGAGTGATAGCACAGCGGGTAGGGCATTTGCCTTGCAAGCAGCAGACTTGGATTCGATTCTTCTGTCCCTCTTGGAGAGCCCGGCAAGCTACCGAGAGTATCCCGCATGCACGGCATAGCCTGGCAAGCTCCCTATGATGTATTTGATATGCCAAAAACAGTAACAAATCTCACAATGGAGACGTTACTGATGCTCACTCAAGCAAATCTATGAACAATGGAATGACAGTGCTACAGTGCTACATACTTGAGCAGATGCATATATGTATACTGACATAAACAGATGTTAATGATTTGTTTTTTATTATACAAATGGAGTTCTAAAAAAAATCTCTAAGATGCTACCTTTGCCCGAAAACTGTACAGTTATATTTGTTGTTGTTGTTACTTGCTTTTCCTAAATCCCTGAATTTAGGAAAATTCTGTGTGACTGAAAGTCAAAGAACTGTCCAGCAAAAGAATGACTGAAGTAGAGGGTGTAAATGGGGGAGATGCGAAGAACTAAACACCAGAGCCTCCTTCATAAGCATATGTTAGAAATACTATGTGTGTTATTTTTATGCATACTGTTTTGTAGGATATATTCTTAAAAGGGAAATGGTACATCAGTATATTCATCTATTTGTAATTAACGTTCTTCAAAAAGAACCCAGGAAACTCCTAGAAAATACTCTGCTGTCATCTGCCCCTATAAGTACTACCCAATGGCATCTTATTACCCTCCAAGAATTTACCTCATCTGGAAAGAAGGTAAAGTGTGGGCAGTGGTCTCTGATGAATGTGAAATGGGTGTCTCAGTTTAGGGAAGAATCAAACCTGACATTTAGGAGGAAAAAGAGCTCAAGAAAGCTGTAAATTGAGTCAATGTCAGCAGAAGTGCTGAATGAAGAGACTAGACAAGTCAAACCAACCAAGTAACTTCTTGATTTCATAAGCTGCTCCTTATGTAATTCATCATGTAAGTTAGTTATTTTTAGCAAAAAAAATTAACATTATTCACTTCAGACTTTTGTGTTCATATCCCCAATACCAAACACAGACTAGTATAAACTCAATGTGCTTTTAATGTCAAAGTGTTGAATAAAGGATTATGACCTGTTATGACCGCAATAATGAATCATCAAATGGATATCCTTGTAGTCCCCAAATTGTTAGGGGGGATGTTTTGCTTTTTTTCTTTTGGGGCCACATCCAGTAGTGCTCAGGGCATAGTCCTGGCATGACACTCAGGCAGGATTTGGAGGACCATACTGGATGCTAGAGGCCATACCTGGGTTGGCCATTGCAAGGAAAATGACTGACCCACTATATCTCCCCAGCTCCTACATTCCTCAAATCTTAAAGCACATTGGCATCCTAAACATTTTCAAATATTTTATATTCTCAAACAAAAACAGAAAATAACCTTCTTAAAGCTTGGCTAAATGACTGAAATAGAAAAAAAATAAGCAGAGGCCATGCTTCCTTGACAAAATTTCACAAACAGGGACGTTAGACAGTTTATTTCAAGCTCTAGAGGCTTAAATTCTAGGATCAAGAAGGCTTCAATAAGACCACACTCCCATTTCTGTGTTTCAGACTAAAGAATAAGTCTTCACTGGGAAGAGAGGTTAAGGAACTCTGCAGGAAGCCTTCTGTTTGGCACTGACTCCAGTCATGAGCACTTTGCCCTCATGACCTCATGAGTTTGCAGGGCCCTCATCTTTTATTTATTTATTTATTTATTTATTTATTTATTTATTTATTTATTTATTTATTTATTGCTTTTGGGTCACACCCAGCGATGCACAGGGGTTACTCCTGTCTCATGCACTCAGGAACTACTTCTGGCGGTGCTGGGGACCATATGGGATGCTGGGAATCAAACCCAGGTCGGCCGCATGCAAGGCAAATGCCCTGACCGCTGTGCTATCACTCTAGCCCCCAAGCCCTTATCTTTTAAAACCTTCAACTGAGCTTTAGCATCAGTACATGTAAACTTTTTGTTTTTCTGTTTGGGGCCCACATCCAGCAGTGCTCAGGACTGACTCTTGGCTTGGTACTTAGGGATCACTCCTGACAAGGCTTGGGTGTCTTCAACATATAAAATTTTTGAGGTGGCACATATGTAAAAACGAATACAAGCACATGAGGATGTGGATGGTTATTGTAAATTCATAGGACATTAAACTTAATATACATCAAAATGTGCATCGTTTTTTAAAATTCACTATCACCATCACTGTCACTATCACCTTGTTGCTCATTGATTGCTTGAGCGGGTGCCAGTAATGTCTCCATTCATCCCTGTCAAGTGTTAGTGTAGCTCAATGGCATCTGCTCGATCCAGGAACATGAAGAGCACGTTGTTGTTACTGTTTTTGGCATATCGAATACATCATGGGTAGCTTGCTAGGCTCTGCCATATGGGCAGGATATCCTCAGTAGTTTGCTAGGCTCTCCAATAGGGACAGAGGGTTTGAGCTTATATAGCTGAGCTGGAAGTAGTTTGTGGCTGTGTCTCTCCCATACCTAACTTTTGGCAATTTAATTTCTTGGTAAACTTGGCCCCAAGTTGTTGGATCTGGCTAAAGGCACAGCAGCAATTTTGGTATATCTGGAAGTCTAAAGGCACCATCAGGCTGCTGATGCACTCACCTCACAGGTACAGGTTACCTGCTGGTGACACCATACCCCATTTTGAACATTATTATTATTATTATTATTATTATTATTATTATTATTATTATTATTATTATTATAGTGTCACCATGAGGTACAGTTACAGACTTACAAACTTCCATGCTTAGGTTTCAGTCATACAATGATTGAGTACCCATCCCTCCATCAGTGCCCATTTTCCATCACCAATGATCACAATATCCCTCCCCTTCTCCCTCACCCCCATCTCTGTGGCAGGCGCATTTCCCCTTGCTCTCTGTCTCTGTCTCTCTCTCTCTCCTTTTGGTTGTTGTGGTTTTGTGCATCTTTTTTTCCTTTTGTCTTTTATTTACGAAACCTTTTTATGTTTCAGCAAATTTGACCTTCTTTGTGATGAAGTGGGTAAAGCACCTGTCACATATACTTACTATTTTTAATGAAAAAATCTGTTTGCACATTAAGATGCAAGTGGTTTTCTTCACAGCCCAGAATGCATCAGTGGTATTGTTATGATTCTGTGTGGTGACTGAATAAAGGACACTATTGATTCTCATCTAGGAGAGTGTGGACTCCCACGTAGGAGTTCCTTAGAAACAACAGAACAGCAGTGACTAGTGACCCAAGATTTGTATTTTCTGTTTCGTGTTTAATGTTTCTGATGCTCAAAAACACATTTCATTTTAAAAATCTTTCAAAAATCTCAATGGCATCCATAGAAACATACCTTTATTTCTTTTCTACTCTGATTAATTTGTTTTTCTTTTCTCTCCTCAACTGCATTTAACTTACCAAATAAAAATTTATTTTCTTTTCCCAAGTTTTTTACCTTCTAAGGATTATCTGACAATTATTATGACATGAAAACAAAGAAGTAAAAGACAGAATTCTTTATCAGTGAAACAAACCAACTAGTGATATATTGAGGATTGGTTGCAATTTTCTCCACCTTGGAAAAGATGCCTTAGAACAATAATAATACTCAGAAGCTCTCAGCTACATCATCAATTAAGCCCTGAAAATATGTCAGATGTCTTTGTCACATCTTATCCAAGCCTATTACTACTATCCCTACTACTGAAATATACTAGTGATGATTATCTAGCTCAGTTTTTTTCTTGTTTTCAGAATTTAGACTGATCCCGCCTGTGATTATTTTTCCCCATAAGCATGAGGCACTTTTTTCACATGGAGCAGAATGCAGCTATATCATCTCAATCTATTCTTGGGAATGGATTAGTCTGTGTTCCAGTTCTAAAGTTCTTTATGTGTATTGCTTGCTTAATATAGAGTAAGAAAAGGCTAAAGGGAGTAAAATTCACTTTGTATTAAACATCCATTTAAGTTCTCAATAAAACTATTGTTTCAGCTTGATGCTTTTACATTTTTTTAAAGTTGGAAAATGGGAACATCTCTGAAGAAGACACTATTTTTACATGAGTGATGATAGCTTATGTTTTTCCAGTGTCAACATTTGACCTTAACTGTTGATTGATATTTAGTAGTAAGCTCATTAAAATCAAGATCATGATTATTATTTTAGAGTTGGGGGAGCAGGAGTTGGGGTTAACAATATTTTGGTTTTTTTTCTCCTTCAGAGCCCAGGAAACAATAAATTCTTCATCTTTATTGTGTTTCTTTTATTCCTCTTTATGTATCATTTCATCCCCCAAATTGCTTTGATCTCTGGGGTGTCTGAACACCTTTTCCTAAGACTAGAATAAGAATGAAAATTGTTTGTGGTTGTTTTTTTAAAAGAATATTCACACATTTATCCATCAGAACTTACTCAGGAGATAAATTATCTCAGTTATTTTAACAGAGAATGTAATATAAAGAATTGTTCATTAGACACTGAGTTGAAAATCTGTAATGGAATGTTAATGCATCATGAGAATGGAAGATGGTGGGAGTAGCTACAATCCAGCTGAATAAAAAAGGGAAGAGGTTGCAAAAATAAAACCTTAGAGAATTAGAGGTGCAGTTCCATTTAGTGGGACACAAGTCGGTGACAAGACAATGTTAATCTTGTGGAACAGATTCTGAGATTGAAGTCTTACTGGTATGAGCCTGAGACTCCTCCACTATCTCTGTGTCACGGAAGTGTTAATGGTTCTTTTAAAAAAAATTTTATTGAATTACCGTGAGATACAGTTACAAAGCTTTCATGTTTGAGTTTCAGTCATATAATGATCGAACTCCCATCCCTCAACCAGTGAGCATTCTCCACCACCAATGTCCACAGTATACCCCCCAATTTCCAGCCCTTCCCCTGCCTTTATGTCAGGCAATTTTCCCCATACTCTCTCTCTACTTTGGGGCATAATGGTTTGCAATATAGGTACTGAGAGATTATCACGTTTGGTCCTTTATTTACTTTCAGCACACATCTCACATCACGAATAATTCCTCCAATCATCATTGACTAAGTGATCCCTTCTCTATTCCAGCTGCCTTCTCCCCCAGTTCATGAGACAGTCTTCCAACTATGGAGTAATATTTCTGACCCTTGTGTCTACTGTCTTGGGTGTCAGTCTCATATTACGTTATTTTATATTCCACAAATGAATGCAGTCATTCTATGTCTTTCCTTCTCTTTCTGACTCATTTCACAGCACAGTACTCTCCATGATCATCCACTTATAAGAAAATCTCATAACTTCATCTTTCCTAATAGCTGCATAGTACTCCTTTGGCTATATGTACTAAAGTTTCTTTAACCAGCCATTTGTTCTCAGACACTCAAGTTGTTTCTAGATTCTGGCTATTGTGAAAAATGCTGCAATGAGCATATAGGTGCAGATGTAATTTAGACTGTGCTTTTTTTTCACGCTTGGGATATATAGTGTTAATGGTTCTGCACAGCATAATAAGACTCCCTATGAATGTAAAAACACTATTATCACAGGTGACACTAAAAAAATGCTGAAATAAGTCAAGAGTAAATGTCTTTATTCTTCTCATATCTGAAAGTCCCCTTTGACATTCCCTCTAGTTAAACTGTAACAGGGACTCAGCTGTTAAAAGGAGCAAGGTGGGATTTCACAGATTTAGCTCTGGTACCATCAAAGTGGAAGAGAGAAGGATATGGTTAAAACAGAGGAACTGTAGTTTAATAATTGGTAAAATATTATAAGTCATCATTGTATGTAATCCAAATTTTTTGGTGCCTTCCCCTTTCTTATTCTTACAGAAGCCTATAAAATTTCTTCCCATAAGAGATGATTCACTGCCTAAACTCATTGCCTGTGATTTTGCTTACTTTCCAAAGCTTAGTGAAGTATTGTTTAGTGAAGCAAATTTTCAAAGTTCAGTGAAGTATTATTGACGTATTGGTGTATTTTCAAGACTTAGTGAAGTATTTCTTAGTGAAGCAAACATGTTTGCTTTGTTCCTCTGGTACCAAAAAGAAAAGAAACAAAAGTTAGGTTGCCTGCATCACTTAGTGGTGAAGATATGTGACAATTACCTTGTAGAAGTCTAGCCTTATTATTCCTTATTAATTTTGTAGCCTCTTTTCTTCACACCCCCACATGTGTCAGTATATATTTTGCATTTTGCTGACTCTGAGCAAGACAGTCATTTACAACTGTGCAGGGTGAGAGGAGGAGAGGAATCCAAACCATGGAATTTGATAAAGGACAAAATATTCAGAGGAGGAAGCTTTCACTTTATGGTTCAATTTGTAGTATAAAATATACATTTAAATGAAGTTCAGTTTGGTTTGGTTATTTTTATTTTTATTTTTGCTTAAAAAATCGTGATTCAGGCGGTATGGTGCTGCAAACAGGTTAGCCTGTACCTGTGGGGTGAGTGCATCAGCATCCTGATGGTGTCTTCAGGATTCCTGATACTCCCAAATTGCCACTGTGCCTTTGGCCAGACCCCAACAACTTGGGACCAAGTATACCAAGAAATTAAAATGCCAAAAGCAAGATATGTGGCAGTCACACCCACAAACTACCTCCGGCTCAGCTACACAAGCTCATTTATTGGCCTTATTTTGAGACCCATAGATAAATCTCAAAGAAGATCAAAAGTCACAGATAAGCTCAGACCCGCACGTTGCTGAACACACTGGGATAAATCAGAGTGGGGTGGGTGGCCTGGTGGCCCGCCAAAGCAGAAGCCCCAGTAGCCACTTGCTACCACAATCCAAAATCGCTGTCATAACCCCGGCCTGACTCCACCGTCTCAAGATGGACCTCACCAATCTGCTGAAAATTCTGGTATGCGGAATCTTTGACTGAAATCACCAGACTTTCTCAGAGTTGAGGTGGGATACCTCCCCGCCCCCCGCCACTTCCCAGTATTCATCAAAGCATTGGCAGTCACCCCCACGGACCAACTCCAGCGCCACCCTGTAAGTTCTACTACAGGCCTTGCTTCAGAGACCCCTAAATAAATCTCAAAAGAGATCAAAAGTCTCAGTTAAGCTCAGACCCGTGCATGGCTGACCAGACAGGGACAAATTGGAGAGTGTGGCTTGTGAGAGCTTCTGGCAGCCACTTGCTTTCACAATCTGAAATTACCACCATAATAACGGGCAAAATATTATAAGTCATCACTGTATGGCCTGATTCCAGTCTCAGGATGGTCCTCACCAAGATATAATCTGCTGAAAATTTTGCAATATGGATCTTAGCGCACAAACAGCCCTGACCCAGAGACATAGCAGTAAGTCCCAGAAGACACCAAAGTGCCAGAGATCTCTCTGGGCCCCATACTGAGCCAATATCACCGAGGCACCTCATATGGAGCAGGTGGAGCCTCCTTGCCTATTCCAGATGGAATCTCGGTGACCAAGGGCTTCCACAAGCAAGAACCCCCCACACACCCCTAGGACTAAATCAGACTAACGCAGGCTCTAGGACTAAATCACCAGTCTGCATGGTGGCAGAGGCCCCAGGCTGTCCTTCCCCACATCCCCACCAGCCCAGCAGATGGCTTTCAAGCCCACAATTTGCCTCCGGGTGTCATTTTTAGCCCACCAACAGTCCTGACCCAGAGACTCCCAATTGAATCCCAAAATGGATTAGTGCCATACAGAGATATCTTCGGAACCCAACCATTTGGAACCCAACCCAACCCAATCTAGAAATTTACATTTACAATTGTGGTCATGTGAGCTCTCATGATATTCAAAATGAGCAACGGAAAATAAATTATCTAGTATTTGCCCTGGCAGGTAGGATTGAATGGTGGTAGGAAAATTCGAGCAAAACAATGCCCCAAATTAGAGAGAGAGTACTGGGGAAATTGTCTGCCATAGAGGCACAGTGAGAACTGGGATGTGTGTGTGTGTGTGGGGGGGAATACTGGGGACATTGGTGTTGGAGAATGTGTACTGGTGGAAGGATGGGTGTTCCATCATTATATGGCTGAATTTCAAATATCAAAGCTTTGTAACTTTATCTCATGGTGATACAATAAAATAAAAAAATAGTAATGTGGAGTTATGCTTGATTCAATCAGCTTAAAAAATGGTTGAACAAATAGCAGTACTCCTACATTATTAAAAAAAAGAAATTGTAATAGCACAGTGGGTAGGGCATTTGCCTTGCATGCAGCTGACCTGAGTTCGATTCCCAGCATCCCACATGGTACTCCGAGCACTGCCAGAAGTAATTTCTGAGTGCAGAGTCAGGATTAACCCCTGGGCATAGCCGGGTGTGGCCAAAAATAAAGCAAAAAAAAAGCAAAAATAAAAGAAATTATGATTCAATAACAAAATGTTAAAACAAAATTTCAATAAAATAAAATTTAAAAATTTTATTTCTGCAGTGTCAACTAACAAAATGGTTTATAATCACCCAGAGAGTAGATACTATATGATCATTAGCAATGGAAATATATTTATTTATTCATTTATTATTTTCAAAGAATATGAATCTCAAATATAAAAGCAGTTAAGATACATATAAAATATAAACTTGGGAATTCAAAGGTGAATGATGTTACGGTATACCTTGTCAAGGAGTTGCAACATACAATATATTATGTGATTCTGATCCCATAGATTATTCAAAATAAGCAAGTTTGTAGAGACAAAAGGTGATTTAGAAGTTCATTTGAGCTGTCAGGGTGAAGGGTTAACAAAAGTGGAGTGATAAATAATTCCTTTAGTAAAAACAAAAATATTATAAAATTGGCTAATCACAACTCTTACAAAATATACTAAAAATTAACTGTATAGACAAAAGATGAATTGTATGATAGGAATTACATCTCAGTAAGGATACTGGAAAAATAAGCCAGCAGCCTACTGAAGTTATTGTTCAAACAAAAGTACACTCTTATTTCCTTTGACTTTTGAAAATTAGTAATTGATATTTTGTTATCTTACCTTTATTGAAATTGACGCTTGCCTTCAATCTTTTCAAATATAAGTACATAAATGAAAAGGTAAATTGTTTTGTTTATTCCAACTGTTTTAATTTCCTAATTCCCGTTTGTCTTCCATTAATTTTTATAATAATTTATTGAGTGCTTATTATGTACCACACATTGTGAAAGTTATGTTTTTTTTTTAATTTTATTGAATCACCACGTGGAGGGTTACATAGTTCTCAGGATTATGTCGGTTATACAATTCTCAAACACCCTTCCCTTCACCAGTGCCCATCTTCCATCACCAACCCCCCCAGTATACCTGCCGCCCCCTCCCACCTCCCCAGTCCCCACCCTTGTAAATGATGTTTCGCTTCATTTACGCCTTATCACGATTACATTCCATGTTTCAACACATAACTCACTACCGTTGTTGGGGTTTCCCCCAAAAAAGAAAAGCAGTCCTATTGCCAAGGAGGCATTTGATAGTTCTCCACTGCTAAGAATATAGAGATATTAAGTCCCGCTGTTTGTTACCTAACTTTTCTTTTTCCCCCTTGCCCCGCGCCACCGAGTTCACGCCTGTTTAGTAATCGCCACGCTGCCTGACAAGGGAAAAAAAAACCAAAAAGGGTGGTTATTTCCCGTCATCAGCAGGCGTGGGGCTCTGGCTTAGTTGATAGACTAGTAGAGTGTCTGCAAGCAGTTTCTGGAACCCAAGGGTCCTGCGCTGGTATCGGCTCCGGCTCGAGATTCCACCAGCGTCCCACTGTTCCATGTACATAATTTTCCCCTTATATCCCATTTCCACGCCACCAGGTCTATTTGCTTAATGGACATCACACTATGTTTGACACCACGCCGCATTTCTTCCCGAGAAAGAAGGGTATTTCTTCTCAGCCGGCGTGGGGATATAGCTTAGTTCAGTCTAGAGAGATGGCTACCACTTTGATTGCCTTCAATATTTCAGCAACAGACTATTCTTGATAGGATCTCCCACAGAAGTCCGACCTGTTAAAGAGGAACCATTACATATTGCTGATGCTAAGATGACATTAGGTTTTGGGTTTGTGTATAAAGTCCAGGGAAAGTACAACCAGAAATAACATCACTACAAACTTTTACCCTTATATGGTGCTCATAAGATGGAGAAACCTAGAGAGAGACTCGGAGTTGAGAGAGAGAGAGGTTAGAGGAATTGGGGGATGCCCGGCTCCCACTGTTTCAGCGCCGTGAGGTCTCTGGTCCCGTGCCGGAATTAGTTCAGTGGGCAGCTTAGAGTCCAAGGGCGCTTCCTTGGGCTCTTCCATCGTGCTGGCTCCGCACCAGGTTCCAAAAGCTGAAAGTTATGTTTTTTTATAAATGAAACAAAAATATGTAATCTTTCTCACAGACCAAAAATCTAGGAAATTATAAATCTATCATATCATAACTGAAGTTAAACATAAATTTTCCTTTTTTAAAATGTCATTGCTTTTTATTCCCTCCTTCCCTCCCTTCATCGCTGCAGTGACTGGGGTTGCTCATATACCTACCATAGTGCCCACATATTTATTTGTGGCCAGGAATCACACATCAAGTTCTGGTGCTCACACACTCAGGGCCAGTGACCCAGGGAAACTGTTCTCTTCAGTCGTGATACTTGGGTACGTTCTGGTTGCTGTGCTCACCAGGGATCACGATGGTTCTCATACACATGCTCTCCCAAGGTTGCATTTCCTGGCCAGGTGCTGACACATGCTTTTGTTGTGGTGCTCTCCAAGGATCATGCCCCTTTGTTGTAGAGCTTACATAAACCTAGCTGCCAGGCACTGAGAAATACTTGCAACACCAGTATCACAGAAAACAGAGCTGTCAAGATCAAAGAGCAAAGTTGCTGAGATTACGCTTGATGCAAATGGCAGCATGGAAGAGTAAATTCAAGGTAGCTATTCCAAGTCATTGGTGCGTTCCTGTGTGTTGTTCCTATATATATCTTTTTCCTTTTTTAAAAATGAAGGATACAGTTTTGGGTTTCTGTATTTTAGTATTTTAGTAACTAAGTCCAGAGAAATATCTGCCAGAAATTGCATCACTGCAAACTTGCACTTCTCAATTATATTATATTCCACCTATGAGTGCAATCTTTCTATGTCTGTCTCTTTCTTTCTGACTCATTTCACTCAACATGATACTTTCCATGTTGATCCATTTATATGCAAATTTCATGACTTCATGTTTTCTGACAGCTACATAGTATTCCATTGTGTAGATGTACCAGAGTTTCTTTAACCAGTAATCTGTTTTGGGGCACTCTGGTTTACTTAGTTACTAAAATACTAAAATACAGAAACTCAAAACCATGAGGCCACTAGGTGCGGTCACTCAACCTCATACCTCTTCATTCTCAGCAGTGGAAAACAAATTGTTAAATGCTTCCTTTTCAGCAGGTATGAATTTAGGGGGGAGACTCTCCAAACAATAATAGTGAGTTTTGTTGAAATATTGAATGCAATCAAAGTGAAAGTAAAGTGAAATTTATCAGTTACACAGGCAAGGGGAGGCTAGGGGTGATGGGGGGTGTAGGGGTGGGGAGGCTAGAGGTGTGGGGGGACGAGGTGGAGCTATACTGTGATTCTTGGTGGTGGAATATGTGCACTGGTAAAGGAATGGGTGTTCGAGCATTGTATAACTGAGACTTAAACCTGAAAACTTTGTAACTTTCCACATGGTGACTCAATAAAAAAAAATTTTTTTAAAAAGACCCAAAAAAATGAAGGATAAAGAGAAAAAAGATGACGGAGCTTGAAGTCTATATGATTGTTAAAACAACAAATAATGGTAATTGTATTTGAGTATGAAAACAAAGATATGGATGATACTCAAGAGATTTAAGAGATACTTAGCATAAGATACTGATATTATTTTGTCTGTGGACCTGATGGAAGGGGAAGGTAGACACCACACATGCATTTCATGTAATTATAACTTTCAGAAAGAGGTTGGTACTATAACACGCTACTAAAACATGCAAGTCTGGAAGAGAATATGGAATTTGGAGAATTTTAAGACATCCAAGTGGAGGGATCAGTAGACATTTTGAAATATATGTTTAAATCCTTTAATAAAGTTGCAACTGAGATCTGTGGAAGTTGGTCCATACTGACTTTAACTGAAACTCTTGAAGTAAATAAATTTATGAAAAAATAAAATAGAATGACCACAACATTGAAGCCAAAGGTATCTTCAAAGCTGACACGCCACTGGCCAAGCAAGTGAAAACAGAGATAAATAAATGGGACTATCTCAAACTAAGAAGCTTCTGCACCTCAAGAGAAACAGTGACCAAAGTACAAAGACAATCTACAGAGTGGGAAAGGATATTTACGCAGTACCCATCCGATAAAGTGTTGATAACAAGGATATACAATGCACTGGTTGAACTCCACAAGAAGAAAACTGTCAACCCAATCAAAAAATGGGGTGATGAAATGAACAGAAACTTTCCTAAAGAAGAAATCCGAATGGCTCAAAGGCACATGAGAAAATGTTCAACATCACTAATCATCAGGGAAATGCAGATCAAAACAACCATGAGATATCATCTCACACCACAGAGACTGGCCCACGTCCCAAAAAACAAAAGCAACCAGTGTTGGCGTGGATGCGGGGAGAAAGGGACTCTTTTTCACTGCTGGTGGGAATGCGGACTGGTTCAGACCTTTTGGAAAACAATATAGATGATTCTCATAAAATTAGAAATTGAGCTTCCATTTGACCCAGCAATACCACTCCTGGGAATATATCACGGAGAGGCAAAAAGGTATAGTAGAGATGGCATATGTATTTCTATGTTCATTGCAGCACTGTTTACAATAGCCAGAATCTGGAAAAAACCAGAGTGTCCCAAAACAGATGACTGGTTAAAGAAACCCTGGTACATCTACACAATTGAATACTATGTAGCTGTCAGAAAACATGAAGTCATGAAATTTGCATATAAATGGATCAACATGGAAAGTATCATGTTGAGTGAAATGAGTCAGAAAGAAAGAGACAGACATAGAAAGATTGCACTCATATGTGGAATATAATGTAACTGAGAAGTACAAGTTGGCAACGATGCAAATTTTGTCAGATATCTCTCTGGACTTAGTTATTAAAATACTAAAATACATAAACCCAAAACCGAGAGGCCGCTAAGTGTGGTCACTCGACCTCATACCTCTTCATCCTCAGCAATGGAAAACAAATTATCTAATGCTTCCTTTTCAGCAGGTCTGACTTTAGGGGAGAGACTCTCCAAACAATAATAGTGAGTTTTGTTGAAATATTGTATGCAATCAAAGTGAAAGTAAAGTGAAATTTATTAGTTACACAGGCGGGGGGGCTAAGGGTGGGGGCGTTAGGGGCGTGGGGGGTTAGGGGTGTGGGGGTGTGGGGTGGAGCTATACTGTGATTCTTGGTGGTGGAATATGTGCACTGGTGAAGGGATGGGTATTCGAGCATTGTATAACTGAGATTTAAACCTGAAAACTTTGTAACTTTCCACATGGTGGCTCAATAAAAAATTAAAAAAATAAATAAATAATAAAAAATAAAATAAAAGTAAATAAATAAATAAATAAATAAATAAAATAGAACGAGATGTAAATCAAGACCAGTTGCTTGAGAAAATTCACTCTTTATGGAAGTCTAAGCAAGAAGCTGTCAGAAACAGAAGTGTGAAGCCAGCAGAGCACTGTTTCATGAGGGCCCAAGGTAAAACAGGATTTGAAGATTTGACTGAGAGAGAATGTGTGGGTTCTTTAAATCCAAAGATACATAAAATGAATTAGGAAAGTTCCAAGAAATATTCTGGAATGTGATTGCATTAATATTCAGATTTTCACTGCAAACATATTGCAGAGGGCTGTCTTTTGTCTTACTTAGGGCCAAGGAAAAAAGTTCCCATACGACTTAGATATGTGGCACTGACAAAGTACTTTAAGTAAATGGATGGTGATGCAGTCTGTTCAAGACCTGTCAAAGAGCTTAAACTTTGACCCAGATCTCTTGTCTCTAGAGCTTTGAGTTGAATAGATCAAAGACAAAGAAAGAAGATGGCAGCATAGTGTTTCATTTAAATAGAGACAATAATTGTATAAAGTTATAAATTCCTCATTACTGACTTTACTGCATCTGATAATAGGATCTGAAGTATTTTTAGTTTTATGTTTCTGTCTTTTACTTTTATTTTTCTGTTGTTCTGATTTCTTTAGAAGTAAGTTTCAAAGTTCAACATATGTGGTTACATAAATATTTATTTTTGTGCAATTAAGATTTTGTTTACAATCATTTTAGTCAGAATATGCATGTATAATTTAATTTTTTAAAAACCCATTTTGCGGTCAATTTAAAAAATAATAATTATAATTATTAGCTAAGGTATTTATCACTATCACTATCACTATCATCCCATTGATCCTTGATTTGCTCAAGTGGGCCCAGTAACATCTCCATCCGTCCAAGCCCTGAGATTTTAGCAAGCCTCTCTTTACTCGTCTTTCCCAATGGTGCCACATTAGAGGCTCTTTCAGGGTCAGGGGAATGAGACCCATCGTTATTACTGTATTTGACATATGAATACAGTGCAAGGAGCTTGCCAGGCTCTCCCGTGTGGGCAGTTTAAAATTTTATAAGGCCAATTTAAAATTAAAGATGCGAGACCTACTCAAGGTAACATTCCGATGCAATTAGGAACACATCCAGTTGTGTATAAAAAATAATACCACAAGCTTGATGATTCATATTCATTCAATTCTGCAACGGGAAGGAACTGGAATCAAGCGTGGAACTGGAATGAAGCGTGGGCATGCGTTTACCAGGAAACTTAAGCAGAGCAAAAGAGAGAGTGAAATAAATGGATAACTGTGGCCGGCCAAAAGTATGTCTGCCCTTGACACTTCAAACCCACAGGAAGTGAATAAGCAACAAGGTCCCCTTTAAAAGCATCTCTAAAGAGCGCGGAGCTGCGTCACAAAAGTGGGTCGAACACTGTGTTAGGGCATCACTGAGGGCAGGACATGCCGCATCCCGCAACAAGGCACATTTGCAGTACAGCTCACCCAGAAAAGACCAACAAGTAAAAGCACAGACAGTACCCCAACTTGCAGGCACAGACAGTAACCCCAACAAGGTATTTATTTATATGTTGAATAATTGAAATTTATCTTGTTCATATTTATCATTTCTCCTACATTATTATTTTGTGACTCACCTTTTAGTAAATAAGGGCTTTTGTGAAAACATTTTTCTCATTAAGTGAACATGTGTCAAGAATTAATTTTTCTTCTATATGAATTGTACATTGTGCAATTGTTTTTTTCTTTGAGATTTATATGCTATTAATTAAGCTTCCCTAGCTTTCTCTTAATAGATTTTTCTCTTCTTTTTACTTTTAATCTTTTTGTACTCTTATATTTTGTGAGTAGCTGCTGAAAATAAACTGAGCTTGGATTTTAATTTTCCTCCCTTATAGTCTTTAACATTCAGCAGTAGTTTATCACTTTAAATATTTTACAAAACTGTAAAATATAAATATTTTTTATATTTTAAAGGCACGAATGCCTTTAAAATATAAATATTTTACAGTTTTGTAAAATATTTAAAGTGATAAATTTAAATATTTAAATTCATTTAAAAATATTTAATTCACAAATAAATTCAATTTTGAATTTATTTCTACCTTTAAAAATTATTTTTCTTCCTTTTTGTAGTTTTATTAATTTTTAAAAAAATTATTTAAAAATAATAAATTTTAAAAATTTTGTTATACATATATATACATACATACATATATAAAGATTTTATCCCTGGTTTGAAAAATGCAATTTTTTCCAATTTTTCCTTCTCCGTCACATGCTTTGGTGTCCAGAACTGTATTGATGCCTCTTAAAATATCACAAATAACATGTATCATTTTCACTATAATATTTACATTCAATATCATTTCAGAAGGAATTATCATATTGTAAAGATTTTACTATAAACGTAGAAGTCATGCATTTATTAACATAAGATATATTATTATACTATACAAGCAATATTTGTAAAAATTCTCCAAGTATTAATCAATCTTATGTTTATTTCTTCATTTTTTGTTACGTAAGTTTTTGTTGTTGTTTTGTTAAAGGGAGCAATTTCCATTCATTGTATTATTCTAGGATTCAGAACTATTTATTCTCAGATTTTGTTACTTAAGTCATCTTCTTGCTTCCTGGAGTACATGCGGTCCATAGAGGTTCCTTTAAAGGTGATATATCAAGGGCAAACCCTGTCAATTCCAGCTGTTAAGATTGTGAAACCACTTTATTCCCTTTGGATTCTGACTTAAAATGTCAGGCTCAGCTCTTCATCTTTTGTTGATTCAAGGCAGTCTCTGTGTACTGTGCTCTCCATCTTATCCTCAGTGCATTGCTAGTATTTGCAGTTGACTTAAGGGTAATCTCATGGTTTTTTGTTCCTATTTGAAATGTTACTATCAATTCTTTTTATTTGTTTGGTTTTTATGGTTTTTATTTTGTGGCCACACCCAATGGTACTCACTCATGGTAGTGCTCACTCCTAGTGATATTCACCCCTGGTAGTGCTCAGAATACCATATACTATGTTGAGGATCAAATTGGGGACACTACATGCAAGGCACAAATGCCTTTACTTTTAATTATATTGCCAGCCCTATGAGTCCTTTATAAAATCACTTGTCTTAAGATTTTTGGTGATTTTTTAAAATTTAGCCTATTTTTTAAGTTCTGCCTCATTTAGATGTTTGTTTTTCAATAAAGTTGCCATTAAAGCATTTAATCTGCATTACAGCTCTAAAGTTATATCTTCTGGTTAGAAAATTGGGTACTCTTCTGCTATACTTACACTGTTTTTAAGGAGCAAATAATTGGTTTGTCACTCATGTAGCCTGTCATAGGGGTTGTGTAATGACAGCACTAGAAAGAATCTTTAGTTTTTGTTGTTGTTTTGTTAAAGAGAGCAATTTCCATTAATTGTATTATTCTAGCATTCAGAACTATTTGTATTCAGATTTCAAGGACTATTTAGCTTTTAGTTTTCAATATTTTTGCTGAGCAGTCTCTTTCATATATCCTGAGACACTGTGACATTTTTCATTAATGTAGCCTTTCCTGTATATACAAAAACATTAGAATCTGAGTAGTTTTTAAGAGATTCATATTTCTTCCTTTGTTTTCGGAGTATTTACATCTTCCAATTCTATAGCTGATGTTCATAGGGAGTCTGAAAGATATGACACTTTAAGTTCTTAGTCCTCATTTCTCTCTCTAACTTCACTTGATACCTTTGTGACAGATACTTTATATTACTACTGAGAAACTTATTTATCATGAAAACATAATGTCATACTTAGAATTTTAACAAGTTCCTCTGGATTCTTTACCAAGATAACATAACTTCTAATAGAGTTTTGTGAAAAAATATTATGTAATACGTTCTGATAAGTTTGGACAACAGAAAACCTTGTAAATATTTTTTCCTTAACAAATATCCAAGGTGAGGGGCCGGAGTGATAGCACAGCGGGTAGGGCGTTTGCCTTGCACGCGGCCGACCCGGGTTCGATCCCTGGCATCCCATATGGTCCCCCAAGCACCGCCAGGAGTAATTCCTGAGTGCAAAGCCAGGAGTAACCCCTGAGCATCGCTGGGTGTGACCCAAAAAGCAAAAAAAATATATATATATATCCAAGGTGACTGATTGTCCTCAGTCAAGGTATCCTTCAGTTTTTCCTTTGACTTTTTCTTTTAAGTATCAATATTTCTTGAGTGAGCAGGCACCAGTAATGTCTCTATTCCTCCCAGCCCTGAGATTTTAGCAGCCTCTCCTCATTTGTCTTTCCCAATGAGTAGAGGCACTTCCAGGGTCAGGGGAATGAGACGTATCATTACTGTTTTGGGAGTAAACCAACGAACAACAGGATGACTGTGATACTGTGTGATCATTATTTCTAAACATGGTTAATAACAGTGTTATAGACATAGACTGTTACAATACCACATTCACCCTCCTCTCTCCAGACCATCAGAGTTTCTCCACCAATGTCTCAAGGTCCCACCCCCTCCCACCTACCTTGGAAAACTCAGTTCTCTAGACCAGTTTTTGGGTTTTTTTTCCTTTGGTCATTTGTTATTATCATATTATTTTTTTTATATTATACATATAAGAAAAATCATCCCAAGCAATGGATTCTTTGATTTAATTACAAATCACTATTAATGTCTACTAATGGAAATCTTACTTCTTGAGGTATAATGTCCAACCCATTAGCCACTTAATTTTTTCCTGAGACTGAATTCACCACCAGCACCACCACTCATTTACTCAAAGTCCTGAAAACCATCTATGTTCTTGGAGCTTGACTACAGAGCAATAGACTCAGGTTGATTCCCTGATCAAAAGTGAACTAATCAGATTGTCTTTCAAGGGTGTTAGAACTGGAAAACAATAAGAGTCAAGGTTAAAATATTAATAAGGTCAGAAATTTAAAAGCAAATTCCACAAAATGCTACTGTTGTATGCAAGAGGTATCTTGTTTCCCAACTCTCTGGACTGGATTTTTCTACTTTTTCATGGATAATATAGGGTAACAGAATAGGGACATGACAATAAGCCACCTACAACTGCCTTTCAGTAGCGATTTTCACATTCCCAGCTTTATTGTCATACTAGTCTCTTCTCTCTCTTACTTACCCTCAGCCACACACACATTTGTGGTTATTTCCAACCATTGACCAGTCATCTTAACCCCTGTTTTCCCTGGCATAAATATTAGTCTTCTACTACATATTTTTATATACCACAAATCTATATGTCATTCTATACCTTTCCCTCTTCTTCTGACTCATTTCACTCAGCATGATACTCTCCATGTCCATCCATTTACAGTCAAATTTCATGATTTCATCTTTCCTAACAGGTGTATAGCATTCCATTGTGTAGGTATGCCATAGTCTTTTTATCCATTTGTCTGCTATCGGGCTATGGTGAATAGTGCTGCTGCTTGTGCTATGCTGAATAGTTTCCAGATTCTGGCTATGGTGAATAGTGCTTCAGTGAACATAGGAGTCCATATGGTGTTTCTGCTCTTTGTTTTTGGGTCCCCGGGGTATATTCCCAAAAGTGTTATTGCTGGGTCAAATGGGAGCTCAATTTCTAGTTTTTTGAGAAATGTCTAAGGGTTAATAGTAGGTAAAGGGATTTTCTTGATAACCTTTCAGTATCAATATTGCAAACCACAATTCCCAAAGGGGGGTAGATAGAAAGAGAGACAGAGAGACAGAGACAGGGACAGAGACAAAGAGAAGAGAGACAGAGTCAAATACAGAGAGACAGAGAGACAGAGGCAGAGAATAAAAGTCCCTGACATAGAGGCAGGAAGGGGATTGGGGGTGGGGGATGATGGGAGGGAACCTTGAGACCCTGGTACTGAGAAATATACACTGGTGGAGGGATGGGTGTTAGAATACTGTGTGACTGAAATCCAATTATGAAAAGCTTTGTAAGGGTCTGCCTCACAGTGACTCAATTGAAACGTTTTTTAAAATAAATAAATAAATAAATAAATAAAAACAAAAAAATTAAAAAGAAGGGATTTTCTTTCACTTCTTAGCATGCTGACAGACTACCTCAAGTTTTATTTCAGCATAAGATAACTACCTCTATTAAACTTACCTTTTCTAAAATGGCAAATGTGTTTGTTTTTTTTTTTTATCATAGAGTGTATGGAGTTTCATCCATTTAGCATATCTAAAGAAAATCAAAGAAACTTTGTATACATTGCATAAGTCTTTGGAAGTTTGACCCAGAGTTTTCCAGTTCTGCTTCCCATTTTAATTTTCCTTTATGATCATTTTTGTTTCTCCCTCCTTGATTTCACAGGTGTGAATCCCTAATATGTTTCCTATATTTCAAATTCCATCTTAGATTCTGTTCTGGAAATGCAGACTGTAAGATCCCAATGGTTTAATGACCAATATATATATTTTCTTATTCTGAAACTTCAATCAGTTGGTTCTTCTGCTTGAAACAAAGAGTTTTAAGACACTCATTCAATATTAACAGAGTAGGCCTCACTGATTTTCACCAGGGATGTGAAAGGACTTTGATAATGTTTTCGAGATGTTTAAAACTTTTCCCTTTATTGGACTAGAGCAATAGTACAGTGGGTAGGACACTTTCCTTGCATGTGGTCAACCCATCTTTTATCCCTGATACCCTCATATGTTCTTCAAGCTGGCCAGGAATGAGCCTTGAACACAGAACCAGAAGTAAACTCTGAAGACTGCTGGATGTGGCCGAAAACCAAACAGACACAGAAAGCAAACCAAAGTTTTTTCCCTTTAGAAGAAATAACTTTTAGGTTCAATTGTATTGCTACAATTCAGATAAAATTACATTAGCTTGAAGTATACTCAGTCCTTGAAGAACACTTTCAAAAAATAATTCTATTTTGTAGATCTTTATAAAACTATCTAACATAGTTACTGGAACATAGAGAATGCTCCGTAAAGCTTTCTCTTTTTTTCTTTAATTTTTTTTGCTTTTTTGGGTCACACCCGGCAATGTTCAGGGGTTACCCCTGCCTCTGTACTCAGAAATCACTCCTGGCAGTGCTGGGGGACCATATGGAATTCCAGGGATTAAACCCAGGTCTGCTGCATGCAAGGCAAACACACTATCCACTGTACTATCACTCCGGTTCCAAAATCTTCCTTAAATAAATGAAAAAAATTTGTTACAAGTTCATTTTGTCATGCAGTTTTAACATAAGAATATTTACAAATTTTAAATGATGAACTGTGTACCAGTTATTTCATGCTTCATACCTCTGGTGTCACCTTTTACACTCTTTCTTTTCCACATCCTTCTTTTCTTCCAACCCGCATGTTCACTATTCCTCTGCCCTCTTCCATGTCATCTATAGCCTCAAGAAACAATTATATGTCTACTTACATGTCTTTAGTCCTACTGAGTAATCTTATACTTTCATTCTGCAGATACCATCATCCCTTGCGTCTCTCTGCCCCTTGTTCTGATTCTCAAGATAGAAGTAGCTTTGATATCCAGCAGAGGGGTTCATCAACATGCTGTGTTCATGTGTTGCTGTCATGTGACTTCATTTGTCACAAGAAATTAATGTTGAGAATGACCCAGATAAAATATTTATAGTTTCTAGTCTTGAAATACTAGTATTGCATTCAAGAAAATGTTTAGGTCTTCATAAGGTGAACAATGAAAATATGTGTGTGGTAGAAAAATCTATCCAAATGGTGTAAACAGGACTCCAAAATGATAATATTCCAATCAGAGATATCTAGAAAAGAAAATATAATATAAAATGTATATATTATAGGTGTGATGGCTTAACAAAAAATTAAAATGAGCCAATTAATCATTAGAAATCACAAGGATTCCCAGTGTTCATGTAGGAGAGTCTCAGCTACAAGATTCCTTGCAAATCTTAAGTATTCTAGGAAATTTGCTATCTAATCTACAAAAATGAAATAAATAAAAACATGTATCTTTCAAGCATTAGCTGGAAATGCGCTCAAATTCAAAAGGCTGTTTAAAGACTACTGATTATTTTTTTCTGGTCTTCTAGCTTACCTATAATTTCTTCTTATTTAGATCATTGGGACCTATAACTATGGATGGCCATTCTAGAAATACAAGTCATAGCTTTTCCACTATAATGCAATAAGGAGTCACAAGGAACCACTATTGATGTATAATTGTGAAGGAAATCCTAATTTTCTCTGGAAGAAAATAGAACGCATTTGTAAGTTTAAAATAGTATAAACTTAGCCATAAATTACCTAATCCCCAAATTAAAATTTTTCTTCTTTCCTTTAAGCCAGGTTACATAGTAAAAGTGAGTTTGGGACACCATAGAAAAATTGTCTTGTCAGAAGTAAGAGATTAATATCAGTACTATGAGACTTAAAACAGAAATAGTCTTTTTTCAATCCTAAAATATCCTAATCCTCTCTTTGGAACTTTATATAGACTATTCCACTCCTCAATCTTTCTACTAAAACATTAATTAAATGAATGCAGCAATCAATCTTTGCAGTTTTTCTCTTGGAATAGAGTAGAACTTAATTTATTTCTTCTTAATTACCTCATTTTATCCTTGCCATGTTTATTAATAATGAATATCTGTTCCTTTTTAAATGGCATTGATCACCAATTTCCACTGCAACTAAGGAGATTTGACATGACAAATGTGGAGGGCTGGATTCAGAGTTATTGTTTAACTTGATATACTTATAGCATAGTCAATATGTTAGGCAATCCATAGTACAAATGCATCAAACAACTTATCAATACAGTACAAACACAGGCATTTTACCCTTTCCCAGCATGTTGTACAGAACCCTGAAATCCAACTTCACTTTTGAGAACTTGGAAAACTAGTGTGTTTACCTTCAGTGTGCAATTTTCCTTCAGTGTTCTTCTGTAGAACCTGTTTTCATGCTGAGAATGTCACCAAGATTAATTGATCCATTTTCAGTTTAAGAGAAATCACCCCAATTGATGTTTGTAACCATCTTTTTAGCAATGTTAAATGCTTAGAAACAGGTGAGGTGAAAGACATTTATTGCTTGCTGCGAGTGAGTGGTATAAATGGTATTGATCTCTATGAAAGGTTTACAGTAGAGAAACATTCAGCACATTATTTAAAGCATAAATATCTATTTGATTTATTTTTTCATCTATATTCAAATAGTTCAACACAATTTTACTCCTGTCTTTTGTTTTTTTTTGTTTTTTTTTTAATTTTTATTTTTTTATTAAATCACCATGTGGAAAATTACAATGCATTCAGGCTTAAGTCTCAGTTATACAATGCTGAAACAACCATCCCTTCACCAGTGCCCATATCCCACCACCAAAAAATAAAAAATAGTACACCTCCCATCCCCCCCCCGCCTTGTAACATAAATTTCACTTCACTTTCTATTTACTTTGGTTACATTCAATATTTCAACACAAACCTCACTATTATTGTTAGGAGTACCCCACTAGAATTAGACCTGTTGTGAAGGAATATAAGGTCGCTCGGTTTTGGATTTCTGTACATAAGCAAGTAAGTCCAGGGAGATTTCTTCCAGGTATTGGATCATTGCAAGCTTGTAAACCTCATCTGTGGTCATCATAATATGGCGGTCACCACTCCCTTTACCTCCAGCAAGGAAAAGGCGCGCGAGAGAAATACCTTTCCCCTCCTGGGTGGGCATGGGGCCTTGGCTTAGTTCTCATTCTGGAGACATTCTGCGAGGAGCTGCCCATGCCGAAAAATTTAGCTGGCATCTGGAGTCACACTCATGCAGCTGCAGAGAGGCCGCACACATGTGTGGCCCCCGGGATCACATCTTGGTGGCAGACAGGGCCGGTGCCACCCACCTTCCCAAGATCACCCTTGCGTCCTATTGCTGCAGTTCCGTAAATCCCATCTGTGGTTGTCATAATATGGTGGTCACCACGCCCTTCACCCCTGGTAAGGAAAAGGCGAGAGAGAGAAATACCTTTCCCCTCTGGGTGGACATTACTCCTGTCTTTTGCTTCACTTTCTTCTCTTCTTATTTGTTTTCTATGTAGAACCCAGATTATGTCTGTGAATCTTTTGGGATCCACTTTTAAAGTCAAACAAACAGGGACAAAAATAAATAAAGGCAAAAGAAAAGTAAGGGCTAATAAACCTATTCATAATTTGGTCACAGGGGTCAAGATAAGTCAGATTTTCAATACTGATACCAAGAAGTAAGGCCAAGGAAGATTTCCTCTTGCATTCATTGCCATCTGCCTTTCCTCCATTAAAAAATAAAATGTACACTTTATAGTTTATCTGAACATCCTCAGAGAAACAGATAACAGGTCATGAGATGTAAAAAATTCACTGTCTCTGTTTGATGCTGCTTTTGGAGGGGATGGAAGTTGTGGGTGGAGAAGCAAGCATCCCTTAGGAGGCCTAACACTACTTCCTACAGTAGTTAACCAACAAGGAAGGATGTGCAGAGGGTCTTACACCATGTGAAGCATGTGTCCCTGACCCCCGACCTATCTCCCTGGTCTTTGATAGACATTGCTTGTTCAAGAGTGGGATCTGAAATAGTGATTGCTGAGGAGATGAGGACATGAGTAGGACTAATAGAAGAGTAAAAGGCATCAGTTTGTTCCTTGGGAAAGCCTACAGTGAAAGAAAAATGTTTTCTTTTTCTTCCATTAATTTACACAAAGTAATGATGGGTACCACGGATAGAGACACAATACTGCAAGTAGCAAGGTCAAAGAAGGAAATTACATACAAAGGAGCACCCCTTAGATTTATAGCAGATTTATCAGAGGAAACCTTCCAAGTCCAAAAACAATGGTGGGATATAGTGAAAAAATTCAATGAAATGAATGCCTCACCAAGAATACTTTACTGGCTAAACTCTCACTTAAATTCGATGGAACAATACATTATTTCATGGAAAAACAACAGCTCAGCAACTTAATAGACTCAAAACCAACTTTAAGAGAAGAACTAAAGGGGCTACAAATAAAACCCCTACAAGCACAACAAACCTCTATAGAAAGATGGCACAAAACCCCATGACAATAATCTCTCTCAATGTCAATGGTCTAAATGTACCAATTAAGAGACACAGAGTGGCAAAATGGATAAAAAAAACAACTGACCCCAACATTCTATTACCTACAAGAAACACATCTGAACAGTCAGAATGCAGACTCAAAGTCAAAGAATGGAAAACAATCCTTCAAGCAAACCACTGCCTCAAAAAAGCCAGGGTGGCCATACTAGTGTCCAGCAACATAGATTTAAGGCTGAAAAAGATTAGAAGGTTTCCATTGTGTATATGTGCCAAAGTTTCTTTAACCAGTCATCTGTTCTAGGGCACGTGGGTTGTTTCCAGATTTTGGCTATTGTGAACAGTGCTGCAATGAACATATAGGTACAGATATCATTTCTACTGTGCTTTTTTGCATTCTCAGGATATATTCCCAGAAGTGGTATTGCAGGGTCATATGGAAGCTCAATTTCTAGTTTTTGAAGGACTGTCCATATTGTTTTCCAGAAAGGCTGGACCAGTCAGCATTCCCACCAACAGTGAAAGGGTGTCCCTTTTTCCCCACTTCCACACCAACACTGGTTGCTTTTGTTCTTTTGAATGCATGCCAGTATCTGTGCTGTAAGATAGTATCTTGTTGTTTTTATTTGCATCTCCCTGATGACTAGTGATGTGGAACATTTTTTCATGTGCCTTTTGGCCTATGCCATGCAGCTGTTAGGAGCGATGAAGTCATGAAATTTGCTTATAAATGGATAGACATGGAGAGTATCAAGCTAAGTGAAATGAGTCAGAGAGGGACAGATATAGAAGGACTGGACTCATTTGTGTAGTATAGAATAACATAACATGAGGCTGACAGCCAAGGACAGTAGATGCAAGGGCCATGAGGATTGCCCCATAGCTAGAAGACTGCTTCATGAGCAGAGGGGAGAAGGCAGCTGGAATAGAGAAGGAATCACTAAGAAAATAATGGCTATAGGAATCAGTTGGGATGGAAGATGCCTGCCTAAAGCAGATAAAGGACCAAACATTATGGCCTCTCAGTGTCTGTGTTGCAAGCCATGATGCCCAAAAGTAGAGAGTATGGGGAATATTGTCAGCCATGGAGGCGGGGGAGGGTGGGAAAGGGGGGGCATACTGGGGATATTGGTGGTGGGGAATGTGCATTGGTGGAGGGATGGGTATCTGATCATTGTGTGATTGTAACCCAAACATGAAAGATTGTAACTATGTCATGGTGATTCAATAAAATTAAAAAAATATATATTAGAAGGGACAGCAAAGACAATTTTTTAATAATCAAGGGATATGTACCTTTTTTTGTTTTTTGGTTCATATCTGGAAATGCATAGAGGTCAGTCACTCTTGGCTCTGCACTCAGGAATTACCCCGGCAATGCTCAGGGCACCATATGGGATGCTGGGAATTGAACTCTGAGTCAGCTGTGTGCAAGGCAAATGCCCTACCCTCTGTGTTATTGTTCCAGCCCCAGGATATGTACATAACTTAATAATCAAGGAAAGAAATCACACTCTTAAATGTATATGCACTCAATGAGGGGCCAGCTAAATTCTTAAAACAACTGCTATTAGACTTCAAGAATGACATTGGGAGCAACACAATAGTAGTTGGGGATTGCAACACCAACTTATCCCCTCTGGATAGATCAGAAAGATTAAAACTCAGCAAGGAAGTACTGGATTTGAAGGAAGAAATAGAAGAGAGAGAGCTAATAGATACATACAGGGTCTTCCATCCTCCCCAAACCAAATACACATTCTTTTCCAGTACACACGAAACATTTTCCAAGATAGACCACGTGCTGGGTCACAAAACATACCTCAATAGATTTAGGAAAATAGAAATTGTATCAACTATCTTTTCAAACCATGTTGCACTGAAAATAGAAGTTAATCACACACAGATTTGGAGAATCAAATTAAACACTTGGAAAATAAACAACTCAATGTTGAACAACGAGTGGATCAGGGAGAAAATCAAGAAAGAAATCAAAATATACCTGGAAACAAATGAGAATGAAGCTACATGAGCTACCAGGACCTGTGGGACATAGCTAAAGCAGTGTTAAGGGGAAAATGTATAGCTCTGTAAGCATTTCTCAAGAAGGAAGAAAGGGCCCACATAAATAACTTGAACTCACAGCTCAAGATCTTAGAAAAAGACCAACAAAAGGAGCCCAAACCAGACAGAAGGAAAAAAAAATTTAGAGCAGAATATAAGTGTATCAACATGGATAGTATCATACTAATTGAAATGAGTCAGAGAGAGAGGGACAGACATAGAATGACTGCACTCACTTGTGGAATATAAAGTAACAGAATGGGAGACTAACACCCATAGGATAGTAGCACTAAGGGCCAGGAGGACCACTCCATGGCTTGGAAGCTGGCTTCACATGCTGGGGGAAAAGACAGGTAAGATACAGAAGGGACCACCAAGTAAATGATGCTTGGAGGTCTCTCTCAGAATGGGAGATGTGTGCTGAATGTGGACTATGGACAGAACATGATGAGAACTTAGTATCCATATTGCAAACCATAACATCCAAAAGGAGAGATAAAGAGTAAAAGGGAATGGGCCTGCCACAGAGGCAGGGGTGGGGGGATTAGGGATGGGTGGCGAAAGAATACTGGGAACATTGGTGGTGGAGAATGAACACTGGAGGAAGGATAGGTACTTAAGCATTGTATGACTGAAGCATAATCACAAAAGTTTGTAAGTCTTTAAAAAAAATTTACACAAAGCATAGTAGAATTTTAAAAATCCCATTCTATTCCAATAAGAAAAAACAACTTGAAACCTTAATCTCTTAGGAGGAAAGTCTCAGAAGACATGCAATGAATTCAGAAAACCAATAATATTTTTGTAGCTAAATAATTTCTGAAATAATATAAAGGAAAACTCTGTCTTGTAAAACAATAATACAGAGGTAAATATCTTATTCTAATTCCCACTCCTCTTGCTGGAGATGACTTCATTTAGTCATGTTATATATGATGTTTTTCTTCTGTTTAAATTTTACATAATTCACATCATTTAATGTTCTTCAGTGGCTTTTTGTAAAGTCAGAACAATGCTAGGGCCATTGTTGACTACCTCCAAATGTGACCACATCACAAAAGATGTATTATTGACACAGGTGGTAAAGATAATATTTGAAATTGTTTACTCAATGAATGATATATTTTTGACCTTTATATAATTGCATATATAGTCATATTAAGAATTGATATTTATATTTTCCCCAAAATTCTGTAATGTGGTACTACTTTAATGGATTAGACAATAACACATATTGGTAAAAATAAAGGGATAGAAGACATAGCAGAATTACCATATGATTCAGCAATTCCACTTCTGGGTATATATCCTAAGAGAATAAAATCATAATTTAAAAGAGATATTTGTACTCCCATATTCATTACAGCATTATTATAGTAGCCAAGGGATAGAAATAGAGTGATTTTGTGATAGGTGATCAAGTGCTGTTGATGGCAGAAGGGATCAATAAATTATGATATATATCTGTGTATGTAAATTAACAAACTATTCAGACTTCTAAAAAAAAAGAAAACCTGCTATTTGCAAGAACATAGATTAAATTGCGGGCATTGTGCTAAATGAAATAAACTATAAAAATAAAAAATTGCATGGTATCAATTATTGTTAAATATAAAACAAAATATAAAAGAACATAAACCAAAAAAATATAATTTAAAATTAAAACAGAAGACTCAGAAACAGAGCAGTATGGTGGCTAATAGGAACTGGGGGTGGGAGGTATAGGGAGAGGACAACTAAAAGGTAAAAGTCTTCAGCTCTAAGATGGTCCATGTAGATGCAAAAATCCTCAACTAAATCTCAGCAAACAGAATTTGATACACTAAACTGACTGTAAATCAAAATCAAGTGGACTACGGAAAGATAAAAATCAAGATGAAAGATTAAAATCATGAAGATATAAAGAGCTGCAAAGTGGCAAAACTGGACAGCTATATGCAAAAAAATGGGCTTAGACCTCCATCTATCACCATGTACAAAAGTCAGATCAAAATGGATTAAAGACCTCAACATCAGACCAGAATCCCTAAGGTACATTGAAGACAAGGTCGGCAAAACCCTCCACGACATTGAAGACACTGTTATCTTCGAAGCTGACATGCCACTGGCCAAGCAAGTGAAAACAGAGATAAATAAATGGGACTATCTCAAACTAAGAAGCTTCTGCACCTCAAGAGAAACAGTGACCAAAACACAAAGACAATCTACAGAATGGGAAAGAATATTTACGCAGTACCCATCCAATAAAGGGTTGATAACAAGGATATACAATGCACTGGTTGAACTCCACAAGAAGAAAACTGCCAACCCGATCATAAAATGGGGTGATGAAATGAACAGAAACTCTCCCAAAGAAGAAATCCGAATGGCTGAGAGGCACATGAGAAAATGTTCAACATCACTAATCATCAGGAAGACACAGATCAAAACAACAATGAGATATCATCTCACACCACAGAGACTGGCCCACGTCCCCAAAAACAAAAACAACTGGTGTTGGCATGGATGTGGAGAGAAAGGGACTTTTCTTCACTGCTGGTGGGAATGCCGACTGGTTCAGACCTTTTGGAAAACAATATGGACGATTCTCAAAAAATTAGAAATTGAGCTTCCATTTGACCCAGCAATACCACTCCTGGGAATATATCCTGGAGAGGCAAAAGGTATAGTAGAGATGACATCTGCATTTCTATGTTCATTGCAGCACTGTTTACAATAGCCACAATCTGGAAAAAAACAGAGTGCCCCAAAACAGATGACTGGTTAAAGAAACTCTGGTACATCTGCACAATGGAATACTATGTAGCTGTCAGAAAACATGAAGTCATGAAATTTGCATATAAATGGATCAGCATGGAAAGTATCACGTTGAGTGAAATGAGTCAGAAAGAAAGACACAGACATAGAAAGATTGCACTCATATGTGGAATATAAAGTAGCTGAGAGGTACAAGCTTGCAATGATGCCACATCTGGCAGATATTTCTCTGGACTTAGTTACTAAAATTCTAAAATACAGAAACCCAAAACCGTGAGGCCGCTAAGTGCAGTCACTCGACCTCATACCTCTTCATTCTCAGCAATGGAAAACAAATTATCAAATGCTTCCTTTTTAGCAGATCCGACTTTAGTGGAGAGTCTCTCCAAACAATAATAGTGAGTTTTGTTGAAATATTGTATGCAATCAAAGTGAAAGTAAAGTGAAGTTTTTTAATTACACAGGCGGGGGGGGGGCTAAGGGTGTAGGGGGGCTAGGGGCGTGGGAGGGCTAGGGATTTGGGGGTGTGGGGTGGAGCTATACTGTGATTCTTGGTGGTGGAATATGTGCACTGGTGAAGGGATGGGTGTTCGAGCATTGTATAACTGAGACTTAAACCTGAAAACTTTGCAACTTTCCACATGGTGACTCAATAAAAAAAAAATTTTTAAAAAAGAGCCGCAAAGAAAACTTTCAAGATTTATCATCATTTCATTATAAAGTCTTAAATTTAAGACTGAGTAAACAGTTCAATGTAATAAAAGGTCATATACAGAAAATTAATAATTAACATAATGAGGACAAAAAATAGAAGCTTTATCTTTAAGATTAGGTACAAGACAAGAATGTAAGTCTCAGGGCTGGAGCGACTGTACAGTGGGTAGCGCATTTGCCTGGCATGCAGCTGACCTGGGTTAGATCCCCTACATCCCTTATCATCCCCTGAGCACTACCAGGAGTTAAGTCCTGTGTGCAGAGCCATGACTAACCCCTGAGATTCCTTAGTGTGATCCAAAAGCAAAAAAAAAAAAAAAAGAATACTCATTCTCACCAGTATTATTCAACATGTCCTAGCCATTAGTAACCATGCAAAAAAGATTCAACGTGGATTGTTTCGTGTCTTGGCCATTTATAAGTAGTACTGCAGCAAACATAGGTTTGCCTGTATCTTTTCACCTTAACATCTTTATGTTTTTGTATTAGTGCACTTAATGTCTTTGTGTTCTTCATATCTTAACGTCTTTAATTGCTTTCTGTTTTGTATCAAAGATCACAAATTCTGTGTAACACATGAGGTTTTATTTTTTGATTGAAAATTTATTTTAGTCAACATGATTTACAAAATTATTATTGGTAAGGTTTTGTGCATAAGATATTCTAGCACCACACCCTCCACCATTGTACTAGTGTTTCTCCTCTCCTTTCCATATCCCCCCATTTTCTGCCATCGTAAATTTCCTACTGAAGAGAATTTGTCAGTTTCTGTTGCAATCTTAACAGAATTTTCAGATTATCATCATTTTCTTATTATGTTCCCTTAAGTATCTATACTGTTTTCATACAAGCTGAACCAGATGACATTCCCACTTCTTTCATTGCATTCACAACAATACTGATTGTTTCTTGTCTTCTCACTTGTGTGATTTACTATCTGTGACTCTGATTTACTTTTCTATGATAGTAAGAGATGATGAACATTTTTTCATATACCTATTGACCTTCTGCATGTATTCTTCTAGAAATTGTGTGTTCATCTTCTCTCCCAATTTCTTAATGGGGTTATTGGGTTTTTGCTATTGAGCTTTGTGAGTGCTTTATGCACTTAGGATATTAGCCTTTTGTCAGGTGTATATTGTGTAGCGTTCAATAGTATGTCATTTTATCTCAGGCATATTTTCTTTCTCAATGCAAAATCTTTTAGTGTATGTCCCATTTTTTTTTGCTAGTGGATTCAAATTATTAAAGATATTTCTGAAGTCAATATTTTGGAAGTTCTATTTTCTTTTATGTATTTTATGGACTGATCCTAATAGTGAGGTTTTAATCTGCTTTGAATTAATGTGTATGTATGATGTGAATAATAGGTCTATTTTTTTTTCTTTGAATGTCGTTCCATAATTTTCTTAGCCTATTTGTGAAAAAATTTTCTTTCTATATTTAATGCACTTAATTCCTTTTTCCCCCTCTATGGTTCACCGCCTCATTGTGCCGGGGGGAGGGGTGACAATGGGGTCAACCATCGAAGAGTGAACCAACAGTCACGGCACAGATCCTTACAACATGCCAGTTGAACAAAAGCTTATGTTCGAAGACTGGAGGCACCTGTAAGGATGATTAGAGGCCGCCCTAAAAGCCTCCATCCCCCTCCAAGAGCCTGACAAGCTAATGAGAGTATCCCACCTGAAAGGTAGAGCCTGGCAAGCTACCTGTGGCATATTTGATATGCCAAAACCAGTAAAAATAATGGTCCTCATTCCCCTGACTAAAAGAACCCCCAATACGACAGCATTGGGAAGGATGAGTAAGGAGAGGCTGATAAAAATCTCAGGGCTAAACTAGGCTGCCAAAATGAAAAAGGGCTAAAATAACTGTCTGCAATTTCAACACACATACACTAGCATCAAAAGCATCCATCAAGTACCTGATATTGCAAGCACAGAAGATCAAGTACGATGTCATTGGACCAATCTAGACGAGAAGACATCAATCACATCATGCTGTTTTCGACACTAGAGAAGAATTGTTCCTTGGAACATGTGACAGTAGAGGCGTCAGGTCAGTGGTGTCACTGTCATAGTCAACATGAACTTGGCCATGATCATCGATTCATTTGAATGTCTAACAACCTGAATCGGACACTTACATTGACTAGATCTGGCTCAATGCCGGCAGTTTCTGTCTTCATCGTCTATGCACTAACATCTAACAATAATGAAGAAGAAATTGAGAAGTTCTATACGGAGCTGGAGAAGTTCAATAAAGAAGACCACACCTTCTACAAGGTCATTGTCAGTGATTTTAGTGTGAAGATAGGACCAAAAAGGTCACTGGAAGAACTCCACATCGGAACCTACAGCCTAGAATGGAACAAACAGGGTGAGAGACTGTCTGAGTTCATCACGTCGACCAAGACCATCCATGGTAATTCGCAGTTTCAGAAGGCCAAATCTTAAATGTTGAATGTGGGAGACTTCTGTTGGATAGTTCCAGAATAAATTAACCATATCAATCAACAGTTTTGCCTGATCTATGTCGCTGTTGCCCCAAAATTCCAAACAGGATCAGACCAATGTCTCCTTTGTGCAAAATTCCACTTTACAGAGTGGGAAGAAAGATCTGCAAAGTTTAAGAAGAGTACTCCCAGAATTACCACTAACTAGGAGTTCTTTGGCACTACTGTGGCAATATGGGAAGATGCCATCATTGACAACATTGAAGAGGAATATAATCGATTGGTTCAGCACCTCCATGACTCTGCAAAGAATGCCGAGAGTGAGAACGCCACAAAAAGATGTCTGTCTTCAGAAACTCTTCAAGCTCATTCACCAACGTGGTTTGGCGCGAGCCTCAGGCAATCACAAGCTAAAGTCTGAGCTCACAAAGCTGTGCAGAGAAGCAATAAAGGAAGACCTCAAAGAGATAAGAGCAGCAGTGTTGACTGATGTGGCAGAAGCTGGGAAAAATATTTGCAACACCTGCCTGTCCTTTGCTAACTATAAGACCAAGATGACTGCCCTTTGATGTCCTGATGGATCTATCACATCTTTCAGAAGGGCAATGGAGAAGGTTATCCATGAATTCTACTCGAATCTCTTCAAAAGCCACATCTACCTGCCCACATACAAAATTCTGCAGGATGTATATGTCATTCCAAGCATTCTCTCTTCCAAAATCTGACACTCCAGTTCATCTGTAAAGAAACGTGCAGCACCCAGTCCAGACAAGGTCAGACCTGAACACCTAAAGAATCTGCCGCCAGTATTCGTCAATACATTGGCTCGGCTCTTCACACGGTATGTGTCAGAATGCAAGTTTCCATCCCAATGAAAAACCAGCAGGATTGTTCTGTTGTACAAGAAGGGAGACATCCACAACATCGGCAACTATCGCCTAATCTGCCTGTTGTCCGTCATCTACAAGTTGTTCACTCGAATCATCTTGAATTGAATATGTTCAAACATGTGAGCAAGCCAGGTTCGGAGAAGGATTCAGCACGATCGACCACATGGTGACCAAACTCACTGAGATTTCTTGAGAGTTCAAGATGCTGTTCTGTCTAACGTTCATCAATTTAAGAAGGCCTTTGATTCTGTCGAGACTGAAGTGGTCATCGAAGCCCTAGCAAAATAGGGCATTCAAATGCAATACATTACGATCCTCTGCAAGCTGTATCACAGATTCACCACCAGGATCTCACCATTCTACAAGGAAGTGATCATTGACGTAAAGAGAGGGGTTCGGCAGGGTGATACCATTTCACCAAAACTCTTCAGTGCCACCCTTGTGAGCATCATGTGATGACTGGAATGGGAAGGAAGGGGAGTGAAGATAGATGGTCGGCAACTACACCTCCTCCACTTCACAGGCAACATCATTCTAATAACACCAAACTTTAGCCATGTAGCATAAATGTTGCTGATTTCGACAGTGAGTGTGCAAATGTCGGACTGCAGCTGAATCTCATGAAGACAATGTTCATGAGAAACAGACTAGTTCCTGACATTCTATTTGCTCTCAGTGGAATGAACATCTCCAAATGCAGCAGTTATGTGTACCTAGGTCAAGAACTCAACATGACAAATGACTTGGCACCAGAGCTGTTCAGGAAGAGGAGAGCACCATGGAACACCTTCAAGATGATTGAAGAAGTTGTTATGAGGATGAAGAAACTCCAGCTCCAGGAACATCTTTTTGACTCCACTGTTCTTCCTACAGTAACATAAGTCTCAGAGACCTGGGCCCTAAGGAAACAGGATGAGAATGATATTTGGACATTGAGGAATCAAAAGAGAGTATCATGTGTCACTTAAGTGAGAGAAGGAATCCGGAGTTCCAATCTCCATAGATGATAGAGAATCAGGAACGCTGTCTCATTTGCCAAGGTGGGCCAAACATGAAATGCAATTTAGAGATGACCGCTGGACTAGAGCTGTACCAACTGGATTCTACGGGACATCAAAAGAATGCCTGGCTGCCCACCTACAAGACTTCTTCACCAAGACCCTGAATGAATGGTTTGATGCTCTCTGTGTTCCTGAAGTGAGAAGATTCCCATTGGGCTACACTAGCATGCGACAGGGACAAATGGAGACATTACTGGTACCTTCTCGAGCAAATTTAGGAGCAACGGGATGACAAGTGATACAAGTGAAGTCCTTTGTCTTTAATTGCCATTATTTGGGGGTTTAGCCCTGAACCTCAATTCTATTCTTTTGGTCTACATTTTTTCCCAGTACCATACTGTCGGGACTCCGTGCCAGGCTGTTTTCAGTTAGGGCACCTCTGGAAGGGGAGGGGGAGAACCCTCCCTGCCTCAAAGGACCCAGCCCAGGCAGCTGACCTCCACTACCCAACTGCCACCAAGATCCAGGCCACTTTCCGGATGCTCTGGCTGAGCCCCACGTATGAATGAAGGCCCACAGATCCCAGATAATGTGGAACTTTATTACCTTGAACTCTGGACTCAATGGGAGCCGGAAGCAGATATCCTCTGCTTGCTATCCCCCAATCTCCGGTGACCCAGGGATCACACCCATAAGCCACATCCTGCCACACCCTGCCAGCATCAGATAATCTCCTCATCGGCCACCCTCCAGATCTCAATGGCTGCTCCTTCCCGACCGGAGTACAAAATGAGGCCCCCATAACCATGCTACTAGACTCCGCGCCAGGCTGTTTTCACCCGGGGCTCCCCAGAAGGTGTGTATGAGAACCCTCCCTGCCCCAAGGGACCCAATCCTGGCAGCCGACCTCCAGTACCCAACCACTGCCACACTCCAGGCTGCTTTCTGGACTGCACGACCAAGCCTCATGCATGAATGGCACATTACAAGACACTTCCTACCCATTTTCCATAATTGCCACACCATATTTGGTGGAGTTCAGACAGTAGGCAACAAATCATAGAGTGTAATATACATACCTCTCAGAGAGCCTGGCAAGCTACTGAGAGTATCCCGCCCACACGGGCAGAGCCTGGCAAGCTACCCATGGTGTATTCCATATCCCTAACACAGTAATGATAGGTCTCATTCCCCTGACCCTGAAAGAGCCTCCAATCATTTGGGAAAGACGAGTAAGGAGAGGCTGCTAAAATCTTAGGGCTGGGAGGAATAGAGACATTACTGGTGCCTGCTTGAGTAAATCAACCAACAATGGGATGACAGTGATACATGATACCATACTGTCATTCTTTATTTTTTAGGGATATTTGGATTATTCAGAATTTTTATGGTATCATACAAATTTTGATTACAGTTTTCCTATTCCTTGGAGAATATCAGTGCAGTTTTAATATGATTTGTACTGAATCTGAATAAAGTTTTGTGTAGGATAATTATTTTAGCAATGTTAATGCTTCCAACCCATGAACATGGAATATATGACAATATCCCTAAGACATACTCTATAATTTTAAGAGTGATATGGTGCTTGATTACAAGTCCTTTGTTAAGTTAATTTTTTAATTCTCCATTTTTTTATAAATGTAAATGGGAACAGTTTCTTGCCTTCTGTCTCTTCTAAATCATTGCTTATATATAGTACTTCAACAGAATTTTGGATATTGGAATTTACCCAGGAACTTTGCTATAACTTTTTGTTCATAGACGTTTTAGGGTTTTTTTTTCTGTGTATGGTATCCAATCACATGCAAATATTATTAAACTTTATTATTTTTCTGTACAGATCTCTTATTTATTTTTATTTCTTATTTGCTCTCACCATGACTTCCAGTGTTGTGCTGAATAATAGCACTGAATATAGACATCAACACATACTCAGAATGTATATTTGACTTTAGTGTGGTGGGAAGGAGGAATAACTAGATCTGAAAATTCCTTTTGGACCCATCTGGTTCAACTTCTTATTAATGGATGAACTGCTGTCACTTTTTTTGTTATCTGTCTGGTTGAATGAGATGTTCAAGTATCCTAATAATACGCTGATACTGTCAATGTCACTTTTAAGGTCTTTTAATAATTGCTTTGTAGTTTTATGTTCCTTCATTTGAACTATGTATGTTAATGAATGCTAAATATTCTTCATAGATTGAACTCCTAATCATTATATAGTGTCTGTCTCTGTTTTCTGTTCTGTTTTGGTTTAAATATCAAGGCAACATCCAGCTGTGCTCAGGATATATTCCTAGTTCTGAGCTCAGGGATTATTCCTAATGGGATATGGGGAACCATATGGGATACTGGGGATCAAATTCATGTCAGCCATGTGTAAGGCAAGTACCTTACCCCTCTATCATCTCTTAAGTCTGTCTGTCTCTTGTCTTTTGTTTTTTTATTTTTTTATCATGAAGTTAATTTCATCTGACATGTGTAAAATTGCTCCTGTCTTTTACATACCACCATTTTCCCATTGATTATTTCCCACCGTTTTATTTTGTACCTACATTAAAAATCATAATGTAAGTGGGTTTTCAGGAGAAGTGGAAGATTGGATTTTGTTTATTTTCATCTATCTCACCATTCTGTGCTTTTTGTTTGATTTCAGATTATTTCTATTGACTGAGATTATTGGCATGGTCAGACTTATCTTTATTTTGCCTATATTCTGGCTGGTGTTATATTTTATTTGGTTCTTTTGTTTTCTAGTAAATTTTTGCTGTGCATTAATGTATCCCTTTTCTGTAGTGTTTGGTTACATGTATTACTTCTCATTTGACTTTTTCAAGTATTTTAGTTTTGAGGTCTGTTCCAAGGGGTTTCCATCTACAATTCTAAGCTTTTATAACCAAAAATAGCCTAATCCAAAAGCAAGATATTTTGTTTGTTTTAAGAGTCTTTATTATTTCTCCTGCATGTTTATTATTATATGTATTATTGCTTCCAGGTGGGGGTTCATTTTCTTGAACTATGTCATTTTAGTATTTGGGGGCATGGATGACTGTTTGATGGCAATGATTTGCTATTTTCTTAAAATATTAGGTGTTATTTTCTGAAAATATTCTATGAAATGTAAATGATAATTTTGCTGTGTTCAGTATTCTTGTTAGAAATGTCTTCCAATCAGCACTTTGAATATATCCTGCCAACGCTGTTTAGAGTTCGATGAGAAATCTCTGGCAATTCCCTTTAATTAATACTGTTTTTCTTCTGTTAAAATTTTTGGGTTCTTGGGGCTGGAGCGAGGTAGGTACAGTAGGTAGGGCATTTGCCTTGCACATGGCCAACCCGGGTTCAATTCCCAGCATCCTAGATGGTCCCCTGAGCACCACCAGGAGTAATTCCTGAGTGCAAAGCCAGGAGTAAACCCTGGGCATAGCTGAATGTGATCCAAAAAGTAAAAAAAAAAAAAAAAATGTAGGGGTTTCTTTACTTTTGCTTTTGTCCATTTGAATTAAAATATATCTCCATGTACATCTTTTGGTTATATTTTGCTTGGTGTTCTGTTCTGGATTTTACTGTCTGCTTCTCTAGTTTGGCAAACACTCAGCTTTTATTTCTTCTAATAAAAGTCTTGCCCCAGAAGTGGTATGACCCTGCAATGCCACTTCTGGGAATGTATCCCAGTATGCAAAAAAGCACAGTGGAAATGACATCTGTACCTATATATTCATTGCAGCACTGTCACAATAGCCAAAATCTGCAAACAACCCAAGTGCCCTAGAACAGATGACTGGTTAAAGAAACTTTGGTACATCTCACAATGGAATACTATGCAGCTGTTAGGAGAGATGAAGTCATGAAATTTGCTTATAAATGGATAGATATAGAGAGTATCATGCTAAGTGAAATGAGTCAGAAAGAGAGGGACAGACATAGAAGAACTGCACTCATTTATGGAGTATAGAATAACATAACATGAGGCTGACACCCAAGGACAGTAGATGCCAGGGCTAGGAGGATTGCCCCATAGCTGGAAGACTGCTTCATGAGCAGAGGGGAGAAGGCAGATGGAATAGAGAAGGGATCACTAAGAAAATGATGGTTGGAGGAATCAGTCGGGATGGGAGATGCGGGCTGACAGTAGATAATGGATCAAACATGATGAACTTTCAGTGTTTGTGTTGCAGGCCATAATGCCCAAAAGGAGAGAGATTATGGAGAATATTGTCTGCCATGGAGGCAGTGGGAGGGTGGGAAAGGGGAGGTATACCAGGGATATTGGTGGTGGGAAATGTGCACTGGTGGAGGGATGGGTATTTGATCATTGTGTGATTGTAACCCAAACATTAAAGATTGTAACTATCTCACGATGATTCAATAAAATTAAAAGAAAAAAGAAAAAGAAAAAAAAGGAAAGTCTTGCCCCTTTCCCTTTCTCTTCTTCTGGAACCCATAATGCAAATATTGTTTCTCCTGATTTTTTTGTTATAACTGTTTTTATGTTATAAGTAGTTTTGATTTTTTTTCTTTTTCCTGATGCTTTGGTTGTTTGAACCCCCTATCTTTAAGCTGATTAAATAAACTGATTAAATTCTTTGCTTCTACTACTCTGCTATTGAGACTATTGATTGTATACTTTATTTCAACTGCTTACTTTTTATATTTTTAGTAGTCACTGTGAGATATATTTACAAAGATTTCACGATTGAGTTTCAGTCATACGGTGATTGAACAACCGTCCCTCCACCTGTGTACATTTCCCACCACCAATGTCTCCAGTATCCCATCTGCCACCCCCACCCCACCTCACCCCCTGACTCTATAGTAGACAATTTCCTTCTTTCTCTCTACTTTTGGGCATTATGGCGTCCAATACAGATACTGAGAGGCCATCATCTTTGGTCCTTTTTGAGAGATCCCTCCAACCATCACTGACTAAGTGATCTCTTCTCTATCCCAGATGTGTTCTTCCCCAGCTCATGAGGCAGGCTTCCAACTGTGGAACAATCTCTCTGACTCTTGTCTCTACTGTCCTTGGATGTTAATCTCATATTGTATTATTTTATATTCCACAAATGAGTGCAGTTATTCTATGTCTGTCCCTCTCCTTCCAACTCATTTCACTTCAACTATTCTTTATTTCTAAGATTTATTTTTGTTTGGGCTTTAAACTTTCTCTCATTCTTTGTCCTTGAAGTTAAATACTATCGATCTCCTTATTTCAGTGCATATCATTATGGCTCTTGCTTTAAAATCTTTACCAGGTAATTTACATAGGAATTTTAGGCATACTCAAAATTTTTTCTCAGCTCATCAGTATCGGTGAGTTCCTTTCTTTTCAGTATTATCTCATGTTCCTCTAAGACCTGAATGGGAACCAGGATTCTCAGTAGCAGGCTTCTACTGCTGTTAATGCATCATGTTTGTGTAGGGCAGTTTTGTGGGAACCTCTGCATAGCTGAATCAAGAAGCTAGTTTACAACATAGTCTCAGAGGAATATGGAATCAGGGACTGGTGGAAACATAGTGTGGATAACCATAGGTTGCCAAAAGAGAACCGAAGGCATTAGGTCTCTTGCCAATTGTGCAATTGGTCAGTGAGATGCTTCATGTCTATTGGGGTAGTAGAAGAACAAAAGTCTGCTTATTTGTCAGATATAAGCATCATTTAATTCTTGTATTTCAACCAAAGCTAGCACAGTTATTTTCTCGGAGATAGGTAAAGTGCTTGCCAGAAATTTGCTCTTAGATTTCAATGTGGTGTCTACTAACACTGCTCTTGCAAGGTTTGGAGAAGCCATTACCTGGTATCTAATCCTGATTTGTACTCCACGTAGTTTTGTGCCTCCCATTCCAACTGTAAATAAAGATTCAAATTTTCCCTACTCAATGAGTTCAGCACTATACTGATGATTGTTGCCACTTTGGATTCCAGGGAACACAGTCTATTCATGAACTTGCTGAGGGACAAATCATGTCTCTTTTTTACCACGGGCTCTCCAGAATTCACTTCCTTCTGACCCTGAATGTAAAAGTGCTACAGTTCATTTGTAGCCATACTATGCCAAGTGGATTGTATAACCCCTCCCTAGCTTTCCATGGTGAAATTTCTTACCTTAGGAATCTCCTCCTGATTTCAGTTTGTTATTTCATAGTGGAGTTTTTTTTTCTTAGCAAGAGGATGTCTTTGATTCATATGTCTGGGTGAGGTTTTTTTGTTTTTTATACTTTTCTGTGAAAATTCTTCCTGTTCAGTTTTCAGGTAGGTTTTCATATACTTTAAATCAGATATTGGTATAGCTCTTGTGTGGTCTGTGGTCATGGCTGAGGATGTAAGCAAGGCCTCCCTATTTGGCCATCTTGGCCCTTCCTCCATGTTTGTATTTAAAGATAACTTATGTAACTTATTTGGGAATCTGAGGTGGTTAGGACTCAAGGGCCCATGTATGATTGAAGTGGAACAGAGAGTAAAGCAGCCAGGCCACTAACACATTTCCTGGCTTATGCTGTGTTAGAGTCATGTAAATTACTACTACTATTATTAATGTTTCATGCCATTGTATATTTTGTCTTTTTATTTTTTGTGCTTAAAAAGCCCTTTTTCATTTTATTACAAGTTGAAAGGTTAATTTTTAAGAAAGAAAATGAGGTCTATTTGGAGATATGTATCTGTCTCTAAAAGCAGACTCAAGAATTTTCAGATAAAATTACTTTCTTGGTGTTCTAGAGTGTTATGCTTTGGGAGGTTAAACTGGACATAATTGCTAATTAGATGACATCATAAATCTGCGTTAATCTCACTTTTTTCTCAGTGAGATATTTGCTCTATAGTATTATTAACAGATGATTACTTGGTCCAAGTATTATAGCTTTCAATAACAGGAAGCTCAATTAGTACATCTTTCTAGGGACACTTTTCTTTTTTCTGTACCTTTTCAGAGTACTAGAGCTGTATGTGATTCCAATGTAAACTGACAATAAAAGGGAGGAATTAACATAACTGACTGTTTCAGTTATGAAGATTAAATAGCCTTTTATTGCAGATGTTTGCCAAGGAAAATGCTCCCTAGTGCGAGACTGTAAGCAGTTAAGATAGATTTGATGAGGGTTTTAATTGCTGTTATGCAATTGGTAATGGAAAGGTTTTATTAAATGTCATGCAAGAGTCAATCAATAGTTTAGAACAGAAAACCTTCCCTAGTATATACCTCGGGCTTTTCCAACAGTAGTTTGTCAGCAGAGGCAGTTTCATCAGCAACCACAAATACTTATTAAATACCTAGTATGCATATGGCAATATCATAAATGTGTTAAGGGCTGTTGGGGATAGAAGAAAATAGCCTGTGCCACAGAGTAGCTAATGATTTGAAGCAAGTAATTAGTTACTATTGAAACTAAAATAAGTATAGATAAATGCACTTATGTATAGAGGATATAAACGCCACTTAAAATCAATTCAATAGAAAACATCAAGAATCATAAGAAATAATATATTGACATCAAATATGTCGGCTTATGATTTTTCAGCTTCTGATTAATTATGTTTTAAATGGAGATTACTTTTCTTCAAAATATAGTAATCATGACCATAGTTTTCTAAATAATAAAATAAAGATGAAGGAAAAGTTTCAGATATACCTACTATGTGCCATATTTATTAGAAACAATTTACAAATGATATTTATTTTTCCCCCTCAGCAATTAGGGTAGCTCTTATTAATTTCTCATTTTTATAGGCAGCAAAAGAAATAATCATCAGAAATATGAATCACGTGTCACACAATAATAGGATTTAAATAGTAATCTCAAACACAAAAATGGAATTCTCCTTATAACATAATTAATGATGAAGATTTTTTTTGTTAATGTATTTGTTTTCATAGTAGCACAATGGAAGAGTTGTCAAGAAGGTAGAAACCAAGAACCCATCACTACCTACTATTCTGGGTCACTTGTCTAACTTCTCTAAGTCTGTATTTTTCAATGTTTAAAATAGATCAAGGGATCAAGTTCAGAGAACTTTTCCTAGTTATAAGAGTCAGTTATCACATGAAGGAGTAAGCAACCTAAGTCTATGATATTGTAAGTTGAATTCAATAATTTATATTATAAAGTAATTTCTACAACTATTAGGACTTCATTTTTATGCATAGTATATTTAAAATAGTGTCAAAATAGCACTTGCCACAAAAACCCTGTATCTTAAAACTAGAATTGGAGGTTCAACTGCAGATAATTGCCATTTCCCAGACACCAATCTTCTGCAATGTTGTATCAACCATTTTTTTCTATCAAATTCAGCAAAGTGTCAAGCTTTCTTTTCTTCCTTTTGTTGTCACACTCCCATAGCTGCTCAATGAGCTATGTGAATAAGTATAAAGCACATTACATTTTTAAAAGAGCTGATCCTTCCTAAAATGGTTTTAGTAGACCATGAATCATTCTATGTCATTGTCACTTTTTTAATCTTTCAAGATTAAATAAGCAATTTGACTGAATTTGAGACAATATTGAATTTAGAGGGGGAGACACACAAACAAGTATCAAGTCTACCATTATTTAGCTGAGTAATTTTGGCAAAGTTCTCTATCTCTGAATGTGTTTGCCTAATTTCAACAGTATTGAAAATTTTGTAACATAGGTGCCCGTTTGAACAAATCGATGAACAACAGGATGACAGTGACAGTTTTAAAAGTAATCATGTACATACACATTATTGTTTTTGTGATTTTAGATATGCATTTCAGATTTTTTTCAGCTTCAAAAGAATTTTTGTTGTAATCCTACTCCATATTAAGTACTGTGTTAATTCATCAAAAACCTTATTTAATCCATAAAATTAAAATAATTTTATAGTCATAGTAAATTGATATAGAGTAACTTATGTAGATATGGAGAACTTAAAAGCAATGTTTAGAGGGTTATAGTTTTTGAGGAAGGGTCACTATCAACCTTCCACTTTAGGTATTTGTCATGTGTAGCAGCTTTTGCAAGAAAAAGGGTACAAATACTATACATAGAATGATTCACTGCTTATTTGTTAGATGTGATAAAGTATCATTGCACTTTTAATCTGTTCTCTCTAGCCCTCAAGGCCTAGCTCATAGCAATGTACCTATAGAACATCTATCTGCAACTATGTTTATACAAATTTGAGATCTGTGTTGGAGTCATTTCAGTGAAATAAACTTCAGAATCAATAGGAAGTACCCTAAGAAAATAAAAGAAACCCTTCTAGTTGCTTCTGATTAATTATTTTTTAAATGAAGCTTACTTTTATTCAAAATATAGTAATCATGATCATAGTTTTCTGAATAATAAAATAAAAATGAAGGAAAGGTTTCAGATATGCCTACTATGTGCCATATTTATTAGAAACAATTTACAAGTGATATTTATCTTTTCCCCTATCAGCATTCCTAGGGTAGTTCTTATCAATTTCTCATTTTTATAGGCAGCAAAAGAATTAATCATCAGAAATAATAATCACGTGTAACATAATAGTAGGATTTAAATAGTAATCTCAAACACAAGATTATGTCAGGAGTTGCATTCATTTTATCAATGGGATGATTTTTTTTTAATCCATACACAGACTTTCATTTTGGTTCTAATTTACAAGTAGGAATGATAGTGGTTTTGCTGCCCAAATGAAGGACTCTGAATGTTCTTGTCTTGAGTCTATTGCTACCTATTGGCTACAGGTTGGCATTTGTCTTAGAACAAATGCTACAGGTTGGCATTTGTGATAGAACAGGCTATTCCTGTTAAAAAGTTCAAGAAGGGCTATCAATTTATTAATAGCTTTGGGTGTGTGGTGAATTTTATCATTGCTCCAGTATTCTTCAAGACCTTCCTAAATTAGAATATGCGACTCGTTCTTTGCCACATGTCTTTGAAGTTTTGCTTTTAGAAATAGAGCCTTTCTATACCCCTGATCACAAATTTTGCCAGAAAATATGCTTTGGCCAATAGAATGTGGGATAAGTTGTATTGTGTCATTTAGCAGCTAAAGCCACAAATGGCAACAAGTATTTACATTTCTCATAGGATACTCCCCTTTTTCACCTTGAAGTTATATGCTGGTCACAAGAGGATGAGAAATATGTAGGGCAGACCTTAATTTAACCTCTAGTCTAAAACAAGAGAGCTTCCTATAAGTCAGTTCTTCTACAGAGATAGAATGAATGTTTTTAATAGTCACTATTAGATTGTACATTTTTTATTAAAACACTGTGAGATATACAGTTACAAAGTTGCTTATGATTGAATTTCAGTCATACAATGTTCCAACACAGTGTACAGTTCCCATCACCGATGTCCTCAGTTTCCTTCCTCCCTTCATCCTCTATGCTCTATGGCAGGGGACACTTCCCCCACCCTCTATCTTTCTCCTTCATTTTAAGCATTATGTTTTGCAATACAGATACTAAAACATTATCATGCATGTCCTTTCACCTACTTTCAACACTTAGTTCTTTTCCAGACTGATCATTTCCAACTAATATTGTCATATTGGTCCCTTCTCTATCCCAAGTGCCCTCCACTCCACACACACTAGTGACAAGCTTCCAACCATTGATCCTGGCTCCTGTTTTTTCTGGCCTTGGATATTAGTATCATTCTCTATTTTTTATGTCCCACAAATAAAGGCAGTCATTTATGTCTGTTTTTCTCCTTCTGACTCATATCAGCATGATACTCTCCATGTTCCTCTATTTATAAACAGATTTCATGACTATCATTTTCCTAGCAACTGCATACTATTCCAACGTGTTGATGTACCATGATTTCTTTATCCAGTTGTCTGTTCTTGGGCACTCAGGTTGTTTCCAGGTTCTGGCTATTGTGAATAGTGCTGCAATGAACACTGAAGTGCAGATGGTGTTTCCCTGGAGGTCCAAATGATTTTTTTTTAATGAAAGCTGTTGAGTTCAGGCTATTGAGTTCAACAGCTCATCATTGTGATAGTTTAAAGGCATTGTGTATGAACTAATAGAATTATTTCTAAAGAAAAGTTTGTGTAGATTAGAGAATTAAGGTAAAGTAGGTTATATTTTGGCAAAGAAATATGACCAGTTTTAAAAAACACAGGAGGAGCCATGTTAGGAGGCTGCATCAAACACATCAGGACTTAGGAGTAAAGAGCAGAAAGAAACATATTGTGTGACCAGATGCTTACTGGCTTCCCTGATACATTTAGTGACAAAAGACAAACCTCTTCCCATGAGAACAGTTGAAGTACCAGAATCATTGGCTAATAATGACAAATTCTGGGACTGGCAACTCACGTTCCAAGTATAAGGACCAAAGCAATGTAATGGCTTAGAAAAAACTCCTCATACAATCTTCTGTTATGCAACTAAAATTCTGACACTGTTGGGGAAGGTAGATTGAAAATGATTGGTGATGAGTTTGTGTTTAAAGAGGGTGCACCCTTATCAAAGATTAAGTGATCATATATTTGAGAGTCTGTGACAGAATATTCAACTTTGTTCCTTTAGTCTGCAGGTCTGTTTCTAGCCCAATACCATGCTGTTTTATTTACTACTGCTTTGTAATACAGTTTGAAGTTGGGGAAGGTGATGCCACCCATCTTCTTTTTCCCAAGGATTGCTTTAGATGTTCGTTGGGGGTTATTGTTGTTCCATATGAATTTCAGGAGTGTTTTGTCTATTTCTTTGGAAAATGTCACAGGTCTCCTGAGAGGGGCCACATTAAATTTTGTAAGTGCTTTGGGGAGTATTGTCATTTTGATAATGTTAATACTCCCTACCCATGAGCAGGAGATGTGTCTCCATTTCCTAGTGTCCTCTTTTATTTCTTGAAGTTGTATTTTGTAATGTCCCTTTCATAAGTCCTTCACCTCGTTGGCTAAGCTGATTCCAAGGTACTTGATTTTCTGAGGTACTATTGTGAATGGGATTATTGTTTTACTTTAGCTCTTGTCTTTCATTATTTGTATATAAGAAAATCATTGACTTTTGGCTGTTGATTTTGTAACCTGACACTTTACTATACAAACCTATTGTTTCTAAGAGGTTTTATTGTAGAGTCTGCAAGATTTTCTTAGTATCATACCAACTGACTGCAAGAGCTGGCAACCTTGTCTTGTCCCCAGTCCTAGAGGGAAGGATTTTAGTTTATCCCCATTGAAAATGATGCTTGCCATGGATTCGTGATAGATGGCTTTGACTGTACTGAGGAAAGTTTTTTCAATGTCCATTTTGCTGAGAGTTTTCATCATAAATGGGTGCTGAATCTTGTCAAATGCTTTCTCTGCATTTATTGATATGATCATATGGTTTTCATCTTTTATTTTATTGATATGATGGGTTATGTTGAGTGAGTTGTAAATGTTAAACATTCCTTGCATCCCCAGAATGAATCCTACTAGGTCATGATGTATGATCTTTTTGATGAGTCACTGGATTCTGTTTGCTAAGATTTTGTTGAGGATCTTTGCATCTGTGTTCATCATCTGTGTTCAGCCTGTAGTTCTCTTTCTTTGTGGTATCTGTCTGCTTTTGGTATCAGGGTGATATTTGCTTTGTAGAAACTGGAAGTGTTTTTTATTCTTAGATTTTGTATAAAAGCTTAAAAAGGATTGGGAGTAAGTCCTCTTTAAAGATTTGGAAGAATTCACTAGTGAATACATATGGGTCAGGACTTTAGTTTTGTGGAAGATATTTTGTTACCGTTTTAATTTCCTTGTTGGGGATAGGTCTGTTCAGGCACTCATTATCAAAACGGCCATACTCCCCAAAGCTCTATACAGATTTAATACAGTTGCTATCAGGATACCCATGACATTTTTCAAAGAAATTGACAAAACATTCCTGAAATTCATATGGAAAAATAGCCCCCACCCCACAAAAAGCTAAAGAAATCTTTGGGAAAAGAAAAAAGAAGGTGGCAACACCTTCCCCAACTTCAGACTTTACTACAAAGCAGTAGAAATTAAAACTACATGGAATTGGACTAGAAACAGACCCGAAGACCAGTGGAACAGAGTTGAATATTCAGAGACTCTCAAATATGTCATCACTTAATCTTTGATAAAGGAGCAAGAAATGTGAAGTAAAACAAGGAAAGCCTCTATCAAATAGTGCTGAGAAAACTGGACAGCTACCTGCAAAAAAATGAACTTTGACCTCTGAACTTTGACCTACCAGGCACAAAAGTCAGTTCAAAGTGGATTAAAGACTTCAGTATCAGACCTGAAGCCATAAATTATGGAGGAAAATGTAGGAAGAATCCTCCAGGATATTTAAGCTAAAAGCATCTTGAAGGATGAAACAACACTGACCAAGCAAGTGAAAATAAACATAAATAAATGGGACTATATTCAACTAAGAAGCTTCTGTACCTCAAAAGAAACAGTGACCAAAATACACTTGAGGGCTCATGGAATGGGAAAGAATATCTATCCAATACCCGTCTGATAAGGGGCTAATTTCCAGGATGTACAAGACACTATTTGAGTCATACAAAAAAAAAAAAAAAAAACTCCAACCCCATCAAAAAATGAAGAGAAGAAATGAACCGGAAGTTTCCTCAAAAAAGAAATACAAATGGCCAAAAGGCACATCAAAAAATGCTCTACATCACTAATCATCAGGGAGATGCAAACCAAAACAACAATGAGATATCATCTCACACCACAGAGATTGGCACACATCAAAAAGAACAAGAACAACCAGTGCTGGTGCAGATGTGGGGAGAAAGGGACTCTCTTTCATTGTTGGTGGGAAAGCCAACAAACTGGTCCAACCTTTCTGGAAAACAATATGGGCATTCATTCAAAAACTAGAATTGAGCTTCCATATGACTCAGCAATAGCACTTCTGGGAATATATCCTGAGGGTGCAAAAAAGCACAGTAGAAATGACAACTGCACCTGTTTGTTCATTGTTCACAAAGCCAGAATCTGGAAACATCCCTAGTGCCCAAGAACAGACAAACTGGTTGATGAAACTTTGGTACATCAATACAAAGGAGACTATGCAGCTGTTATGAAAGATGAAGTCATAAAATTTGTTTATAAATGGATGATCATGGAGAGTATCATGAAAAGTAAAATGAGTCAGAAAGAGAGGGACAGACATAGAAAGACTCCATTCATTTGTGGAATATAAAATAAAATAATATGAGACTGACACCCATAGACAGCAGAGACAAGGGCCAGGAATATTGCTCCATGGTTGGTGGTCTGCCTCGTGAGCTGGGGGAAAAGGCAGCCGGAATGGAGAAGGGATCACTAAGTCAATGATGGTTGGGAAAATCATTCAGGATGGGAGATGTGTGCTGAAAGTAGATAAAGGGCCAAAGGTGATAACCTCTCAGTATCTGCATTGCAAACCATTATGCCCCCAAATAGAGAGAGAGTATGGGATAAATTGCCTGCCATAGAGACAGGGGGAGTGTCGGGATGGAGGGTGGAGAAATTGTGGAGACATTGGTGATGGAAAATGTGCACTAGTGGAGTGATGGGTGTTTGATCATTGAACGACTGAAACTCAAACATGAAAGCTTTGCAACTGTATCTCACGGTGGTTTAATAAAAAAAATATATATAATAATAAAGAGGAGGCACCCAAAGTGGGGGAAATGGGAATTTTTTTTCTTCTAAAGTGATTTTATTTCTGTAGTTCTCTAATAAGTATGCTTTGTCTTGATGGGCTAATGGCCTGCTCATTATGTTTTTGTTCTGTCCTGCTCTTCAGAGCCACATATCACTTCAAATAATGACTACAGTGTAATTGCCATTACACAGATGTTATTTGGTTTGATGCCACTCAGTTTTCACTCTAAAACATTTGATCTCCACAACCACCCACACTGTCATTTAGGTGGGAAGAAGCATGATTTTTTTATTAAACACACACACACACAACCCACGCTTCTCAAAGTGACAATAAGTAGTGCCTTCCTTGGGAAAAAAAAAAAACTCTATGACAAAAATAATTAATACTCTGTTTACAGAGGGTTGGCGAAATTAATTATTTTATGCTCACATAAAAACCTTACTAGGCTACTTTAAAATATGGTGATTTAAATTTATATTTACAAATTTGAACATAACTATAATATCCAATTAACTGGGGAAAGAGTGTATTGATTGACAGCAGATGCAGTAAGTTTGTAATGGTATTTGTTTATGAAGTATAATTAAAATCTATACAACTGTGTGTGATATGTAAAATAGAATATAAATTAATACATACTCAAAGCCCATATCCTTGAACATGGCAATATTCATGGGACTGCTATTCCCTATACTTAAAAAATATTTTATTTTCAAAATGTAAACAAAGGGCGTGTGTTTAACTTTTTATAACATTTCCTATATATTTTTCTTCAGTCAAAATAATGCAAATCTATTCCTTTTCTTCATAAGTGGCCAGTACAACAGGCAAATGCTCATAAATGGACCACTATGAATAGGTCACAGACATTGTGAACAGGTCACTAGACACCTGCTAGTTAGTCTCGGAAAACACTGTTAAATGTTTTATCGGGTTAAATTTTTATACTTTTTTGGAAGGGGATCACATCCTGCAATGCTCAGGGGTTACTCCTGGCTCATGTAGTCAGGAATTACTCCTGGCATTGCTCGGGGAACCATATGGGATGCTGGGAATCGAACCCGGGTTGGCCAAGTGCAAGGCAAACACTCTGCCCACTGTACTATGGCTCCAGCCCTATGTTTTTATACTTTTTTCCCAGGATGGTAAAAACAGTTCGCCATTACTTCAACAAACAAGGCATCTTCTTTGTACTAAAGGAAAGAATTCAGAGGAAGAATAATAACATTTTACCTTTGCTCTTTATCATAATTCCTATACATTTTCATGTCTAGTTCTCATAGGATGGAGTGATTCACGTCAATGTATGATCACTTGTTTGAATGAACTGAGGAGTAGAAAGGAAAAATCTTCATGCACGTTTATATGTATCTTGCTAGATTTAGCAATCTAGTCTCTCTGCCCCATTTTCTTGGCACTCAGAGTGTCCTTTCAGCAATGGGAGTCTATAATTTTTGTCTATTTGTTTTGTTTTGGGGGCCATATTTCGTGGTACTCAGGGCTTCTCCTGACCTCATGGATTGCTTCTGGTGGTACTCAGGGAACTATATGTGGTGCTGGGGATCAAACCCCGGTGGGTTGCATGCAAGACAAGTGCTTTTTCTGCTGTACTATCTTTCATCTTCTTTGTAATTTTTATTTTGCTTTAATGACTAGCTGTATGCAGTTGTCAAATGAACTTTTTGCTTAAGGCACACTCTTATCTAAAAAACCAGGAGCTTTAACCAAGAATACTGGCAAAATTTAACTGGTAATTCATATTTTATGAATTAGTTTATGAGAGCCTCTCAAGAGAGCATCTCAATGTTCCCAAATTTAATTCTAGGTGCTCTGTGCACCACCCCACCCTCACAGTACTGTGTTGCCAGGCAGAACACTGAATCATTATGCCCACACAGCCAGGTCAAATGTCACAAGAGTGAGCCTATGCCCCTGCTGAAAGTCCCTGCTAAACACAGAAAGTATCCCTAACAATCCTAGAACAGATCAGGAGAAAGGACATGTAACCAGTACACCAGTGTGCCATGTGAGTGCCTTGGATTCTGCAGAGACCAAGTCTGTTGATTTCCCAGCATCTCATTTAGTGTAAACTGGTTTAATAAATCTGTCCCTTGTCCAGTACTTTGTTAAGAAGTAATGAGCAACCCAAGTCTGGCGAGTAATATGATGGCAATGCATAATAATAGCACTGCCGTCCTGTTGTTCATCGGTTTGCTTGAGCAGGCACCAGTAACGGCTCCATTGTGAGACTTGTTGTTACTGTTTTTGGCATATTAAATACGCCGTGGGTAGCTTGCTGGGCTCTCTGAGAGGAATGGAGTAATTTAACCTGGGTCGGCCACGTGCAAGGCAAACGCCCTACCCGCTGTGCTATTGCTCCTGTCTGGCATATACACAATACATTACTTTATGTTCAGTGTATTGCCAGGAGAGCCATTGCTGAGGGGAAAATAAAGAATTTTTATTATCAAGGATTTCCTTCTTTCCCTACTCATGATTCCATTTTCCTCTCCTGGGAACCTATCTTGGTTTGAAAGCTTTCAGCAGTATCAGAAATCTCTAGGAATAAAAGGCCTTCTACTATGAGGAAATAAAATTATTTAATGCAATACCTCAACAATTTGGGGTTATTAACACAGGGGCTTGCACATACAATCATTTTTCCTTCCATGAGCTTTGACTTCAGATTGACTCCTCTAGGTCATAAAATGGCTGCAGTAGATCCAGGCATCACCTTCCTTCACAGTCATTTTTAAATAAAAGGAACTGCTTTTTCTTTGTGTCTTCTACAAAGATCTTTCTTAGGAAGTTTTAAGATTTTTCTTCATATATTACTTGCCTTGGTGATTTTAATGCCAAGATAGGACAGAGAAGGTCGCCCAAAGAAATAAAATTAAATAATTTCATTTCCTCATAGTAGAAGCCCTTTTATTCCTAGAGATGTCTGATACTGCTGAAAGCTTTCAAACTGAGATAGGTTCCCAGGAGAGGAAAGTGGAGTCATGAGTAGGGAAAGAAGGAAATCCCTGATAATAAAAATTCTTCATTTTTTCCCCAGCAATGGCTCTCCTGGCAATACACTGAACATAAAGTAGTGTATATTAGAATTTCTCAAACATAATATAGATCCTCCTTGGAGACATGTTAAAATTTAGATTCTGATCCTGTAACTTGCTCTCAAGTGATATTAATGTTGCCTGTGTAGAACACACTTTGAGCAATAGCAAGACTATAGGGAGCAAGAGGTTGGACATGGAAGTCATACATGTTGGTTTAAGCTCTAAAAGCTCATCATACATAGGTTCATACACTACATGCTTTACCTGAAACTCTATTTATGATGATGTTGATGATGCTAATGATGAAAATGGCCACTGTCACTTTCACTGTCATGCCGTTGCTCATCGATTTTTTCTACCGGACACCAGTAGCGTCTCTCATTGTGAGACTTATTGTTACTGTTTTTGGCATATCCAATATGCCAAGGAATCAAACACGGGTCAGCGGCGTGAAAGGCAAATGCCCTACCGCTATGCTATGCCTGAAAATGGCCACTGAATGATAATATGAAGAATATATATGTATATGAATATGTGTATATATATACATATATATATATGTATATATATGTATATATATATACAGTGAGGTGGTTAAAAGTATAAAATCTGGATTAATTAAAAAGGCCCAAATCCTGGCTATTCCACTTTATATGGTTATAAAACCTCAAACAAATTACTTATCTTCCTCCAGCCTTGTTTCCTTACTTGCAATATAGATGTTTTAATGGTACCAAATATATGAGGTTATTTTAAATATGGAATGAGAAAATGCACTTGCAAGTTTAAAGTGCATGCTCAAAGATGTCTGGAAAATAGTTGAAGATATTCTTCTAGCAGTAGGAGTGTTAGTAGCAGCCTGGTGCCACGGTGGGCGTAATCATGTTGGTGATGGTAATACTTTGTGCAATCACAAAGTTTGATTTTGAGTGTCTTTTTTGGGGGAATGAACTAAATCTTTATTTTTTTTAATGTCCGCTTCTACAAAACATACCTGGTGATGGTAAACATGTATATATACACACACACATATATATAAACACATGCATATATATAACATGTTACATAAATAATGTAGCATGTTATATATATAAAACACATGTACACATTGACATGTTTATATATTTTTTAAGGTGTTAAAGTTCATGGTATCAAAATAAAAATGTACTGTACCACACAACTACCAAAGTGCTCAATCACCACTATTCTTAAATCTCTTGATTCTGGTCTTCATTCCCCAGTCTTCTATGCCCCAACTGATAGTTAGCTCTTTGTTTCAATGACAATAGATTTTCATTGCCAGTAAAACAACTGTAGCACTGTAGCACTGTCATCCCCTTGTTCCTCGATTTGCTCGAGAGGGCACCAGTAACATCTCCATTGTGAGACTTCTTGTTATTATTTTTGGCATATCGAACACACTATGGGGAGCTTGCCAGCCTTTGTTGTGCGGGCAGAATACTCGGTAGCTTGCTGGGCTCTTGGAGAGGGTCAGAGGAATCAAACCTGGGTTGGCCACATTCAAGGCAAACACCCTACCTGCTGTCCTCACTTCAGTCCTCATCTTTACAATATCTTATTGTTGTAAAAAACTGTCTGATTTTTAACTTTCTTTATTCTATATAATGGATGTGATGCTTTGGAACTAATTCTCTGAATTATTTCGCTAAATTAATATCCTCCAATTCCATGCACTTTGCAGAAAACTGCATTATATTATCTCTTCTTACAGCTGCACTGTATTCCTACCTACATAGCTAAATAGATAGATCACATAGATATTTGGGCTATTTACATATCTTGGCTATTGTACTAAGCACAGCAATGAGTGTGACTGTGTGTATATCTTTTAGAATTAATATTTTTAGGATGTATCTTTTGTATTATTAAGGTAGATGCTGAGAACTGCAATCATGTGGTCATAAGAGAATTCTACTCTTAACTTTTGAAGAAATCCCATATTTCTTTCCATAGATATTAAATCAGACAATATTCCCATCAATTGTGAATTAGTGTTTCTTTCAAAACATTTTAATACAGGCCATTCTCAGTGATGTCAGATGATATTTCATTACTGTAATTTGAATTTCCCTAAGTAATGATGAGCACTTTTTCATATGCTTATTATCTACTATAAGCCTTCTTCGGGGAAGTGTCTGTATCTTCAATCCTTTTTTGCATCGGGTTATTGGAGTTTGTTGCTTTAGAAATCTTGGGTATCATTCCTTTCTCAGATGTATTGTATGCAAATATTTTTTCCTATTCATTGTGGGTCATTTCATTCTGCATTTCTTTTTCTATTCAAATCCTTTTAATTGATGGAGATTCATTTGTTAACTTTTGGCTCTTTTTTGTATTTGCCTCTGAAATCAAGTCATTGAAGATAATTTTTGAAGAGCTTGAAGAATGTGTGCACTAAGACTCTGAGGCTTTTGTAGAGCACAGTAGTGAACCCACAAGGACTAGGCTTCTTGTTCTTAGGAAAGTTTTTAATTTGTACTTAGTTTTCTTCCTTATGATTTATCTGTTCAGGTTTTTTAAAATTTTATCTTGATTCAGTGTTTGGATATTGTTTAATCCTTATTTTTAGTTGGTTACTGAGGGCATTCAAACTCAGTACGTCAGGATCCTCCGAGAGCTGTATTACTGATCCAGCACCAGGATCTCACCAATCTATAAGGAAGTGATCACTGACAAAGAGAGGGGTTCAGCAGAATAATACCATTTCATCTAAACTCTTCAGTGCCACCCTCGAGAACATCATGGACGACTAGAATAAAAAGGAATGGCAATGAAGACAGACAATCAGCAACTGCACCACCTCCGCTTCACTGATGACATCGTTCTAATAACACCAAACATTAGCCAAGCAGCACAAATACTGGCCGACTTCAACTGTGAGTGTGGAAAGGTTGGAGTGCAGCTGAATCTCATGAAAACAATGTTCATGAGAAACGGACTAGTTCCTGACTTTCCATTTGCTCTCAACAGAACAAACATCTGTGAATGCAGCAGTTATGTGTACCTAGGTCAATAACTCAACTTGACCAATGACCTGGCATCTGAGCTGCTCAGGAGGAAGAGAGCAGCATGGAACACCTTCAAGAGCAATGAAGATGTTGTTAAGATGATGAAGAACCTCCAGCTCCTGGTACATCTTTTCGACTCCACCGTTCTTTTTGCACTAACTTATGCCTCAGAGACCTGGGCCCTATGAAAACAGGATGAGACGGCTATTCGGGGTTCCCCAAAGAGGAATCGAAAGAACTATGCTTGGAGTATCATGTTTCAGTCAAGTGAAAGAAGAAATCCGGAGTTCTGACCTCTGTAGACAATCGATGATTAGGGACACTGTCTTGTTTGCCAAGGCGTTGAAAATCAGATGGACTGGACACGTAATGCGATTTGGAGACAACTGCTGGACTAGAGCTGTTACAGACTGGATTCCACAGGACGTCAAAAGAACACGTGACCGCCCACCTACGAAATGGTCTAACTTCTTTGTCAAGACTCTGAATGAAAGGTTTGAGGCTTTTCGTGTTCCTGGAGCGAGCAGATGCCATTGGGGTACACCAACACATGACAGGGACAAATGGAGATGTTACTGGTGCCCCCTCGAGCAAATCGATGAGCAATAGGATGACAAGCAATATATATATAACATCTAGAAGAGCACAATAAATGCAGACATTAACTTGAAATTGGCACACTAACTTAATTTGGAAACATACAAGGAGAAAATTCATATCTACCTGGCCTTTTGCATGACAATTTTTTAAACAGTAGTAGAACTTTCATCTGAATTTTTTCTACTATCTTTTCTTTTTTCTCTTGTCCTTGTTTTCTCATCTCTCTATCAACTTGCCCCCTTACTTTGAGACAGTCCTCCTAAGAGCTATAAAGAATGAAGAACTATAAAGAATAAATGACCACACTTTTTTTTCTGTGCTCTAAGAAGTGATTTCACTGGATTAATTATCTCACAAAAGTCTTTCTTTTTCCCAATTCTTTTCTTCACTACTTTTGACTATTTCACCTTCCAAGTTGATGATAAAATTAGACCCCTAACTTATAATTTGCTCTACTTACTTTCCTGTTTCCAAGATTCGTATTTCTGTACACTGTAGCTATACCAAATTGAATATATTCACTCAAAGGTGCTCTATCTTTGAAATATGCATCACAGAGCTTGATGCTTTCATAATCAACTTATTAAATGCCCAATTCACACATCTTGATGTTAATCCTGATTACCCACACCCACACCCCATGCAAGACTACACACACACACACACACACACACACACACACACACACACACAGAGGAAGAGAGAGACATCTATTTCCTATGAATTAACTTTCTTCTGACTTTCTTGGATTTTCTAATAATTGCTAGCTTATCTATTTCAATACTATTTTATCCATAGCTTTAGAGCTTTCTGCTCTCTTGCTCTCTAAGGATATTCCTTTCATCAATTTCCAACCCTAAGTCACAACCATAATTTTGTTTCTTTTTTCCTAGGTTCTGAGCTTCACTGGAGAAACTTAAATAACAACCAGACCAAAACATTAATTAGACTCCGTTTCAAATGGATTCTTGTCAACTCTCCATCATATTCCCCATAGCAGCTGTTTTAAACATTTTAACACATTTCTCAGACCTCTGATCTTTCTCTTTTTAGAGTAATGTTTTTTAAATGTTAATGTACAAATACATCTCCTGGGAACTTGTTAAAATGAAATTTCAACAAGTGATGCCAAAACTACTGGCTTAAAAACCATTCTTTTTAGCTTGAAGGTCTTAGATTGCATCCCTTTTTATTTTCTCTGAAAGTTTTATAAAAAATGATTTTCCTTTTTTATGTACATATGATTATGCACATATATATGCACATATCTGTATATATATTTACACATATATATTGGTTCGCACACATAGTATGGCTTAATGATACATGATGTATAACAAAGTAAACAATTTTTCTCTTAACAGCTGGTGTGATAGTTTTAAGAGAAAAAATAATTTGTCCTTTTGAAAACTGCACTAATAAGTGTCTAAAGCAAGAGATGCGTTCTTAAGAGTGGGGAAGCTACCTTCTGTAAAATAGGCATGAGCACTTAAATTTTTCCTTGAGACTTTGAAAAAAAGACATAATGATAAAGAAAATAGGATTCATGGGTGGTGAAAAACTGTAAAGTATGTGGTATTACTATTTCTTGAAGCTTATGTATTTTAAAAAATTTTCAGCAGCTTCCTTCTTATAGCTAGAAGAAATGGAATTTATTATATATTTCAATGTGCACATAATACACTACCCAAATAGCTCATAAGGATGCAAGGCACCAAGTCAGAGAAGGATATGAGTAGGAACCCCCATATGATTCCTATGCATCTTGAAATAACTCTGAATATCTGTAAATGCTAAGCTGAAAGTTGAAGGCTAAGATTACTTACCTTTGAAACAAATAATTAGTTGCACCTCGCATTAAGAAAATAAATAATTTACCTGTGCAGTTGTATTGTATATTTCTTGTATATTGTATATTTCTTCTCTATTGTATATTTCTTGGAAAAAATTACAAATACTACAACTGGTTTTGTTCTGAAATTAAGGTTTTTAATTTTGTTGACTGGACAGGCCCATAATTATTTAACTATCCAGTATTAATATGCAAATATAATTTTATATAGGTGGTTATTATTGAATATTTAAAAATCTCAAAGTGTAATATCAACATTGATGAGTTTAAGAAACTGAATCTTAAGAGGCTCGACAGCTTTAATGGATCAGTTTTAGGCCTAAAGTCTCATTTGTGACTCTAACTTCTAATTTTTCACTCTCATCTTCCAACCATCCTATTATCCTGTAAACTACCTAGCCCAAAAAAAGAAAAGTCAAAACTATTGTGTACCATAATGGTATTTTTGTCAATTTCAACATGTACCATAACCATAACCTCTTGACAGATTTTATCTTTCATTGCCTCTTGCGTTCTTGTGGTCCAGGACACTTGTCTCTCTAACATCCAGCTCAACTCAATTATGTGCTTAGGAAAGCCTGTCTTCAGTCCTTCCAAAGAGAATAAATAGTTCAATTTTCTCAGCTTTCCTAGCACTTTATTTATATCTCTATTATAGAAGTTATAATGTAGCCTTTTAATTATTTGTTTACATGATTCTTCTAGTCTAGAGGTGGGAGGGGAGATGATTCAATATTATAAAACCTGAACACATTTCAAAAATATTTATGATTGCTAATAACCATAATGCCAAAGCTAATATATGGATTATAATTTGATTGTGATGTAGCAAGAGTACTCTTTTCCAACTATACACCTTCATAAATGTGCTCTCCATCTCTCTCTCTCTTTCTCTCTTTCATTTTCTTTCTCACCCTTAAATAACAATTTAGATAATGTTCAAAAAACATCTGTTCTGACATGTAGTTTTCCTCTTGTGTGAAATCTAGCACAGTGGGAAAAAATGTTGATATACATAATAAATTACATGATATCTTGTCATGATGTGTATTTTGTGAACATCATGTAACAAGAAATCAACTTAAAAGAGAGAAGGCTGGGAGGCTGGGTGGTGGTGATAGTGGGAGGATGTAGGTGGGAACCTGAGAACATTGGTGGAGGGAAGTTGACACGGATGGTGGGATTGATTGGTGCTATGATATTGTATGTCTAAAACTCAACTATGAATAACTCTGTAAACCATGGTGCTTTGTTTTAAAAAATGTGTTGATTGAAAAAAAAAGATGTGAGTTTTATGTAGTTAATCTAGTTAATCTAGGGTGGGTCTTGAGGTTCTGCATTTCTAAGAAGTGCCCAAGAAATTTCAATATGAATGATCAGAAGGCTCTGAAAAACATGTTTCTATTGCTGGTAGATTGATTGCTAAGACAGAACATTTATGCAAGAAAAATATGTGAACCTCAGATGGAATTTGGATTCTAAAGTCAACTAGAGTTATTTATAGTCAAAACTATCCTTAAAAATTCCATACAAGGGTCCCATCATGGAGAAAGGTACAAATTTCTCTTTATTTTGATTTGTTTTGGGGTAAACCACACCTGGCAATGCTCTGGACTTATTCCTGTCTCTGAACTCAGGGATCACTTCTGGTGGTATTCAGGAGACCATATGGGGTTCTGGGGGTTGAATTCATGTCAGATGTATACACGTCATATGTCCTACCCACTGTATTACCACTCAGTCCAGGGTACAATTTTCTTAATAAAGTCAATATAAAAAGAGGTTGATTCTTCACTAAATTTTATATTAATAATTTTAATTGAATACATTGTGAAGTATTTAATTTCTTAACATGTAAATGATTATAATCATGCTATATGAAAAATATATGCATAAATAATATATATTGACTAGATTTATAATATTAAGACTATTAGAAGCAAATATGAATGAAAACTGCTCTGAGAAAAATATATTGTAATCTCCCATGTAAATGTCCATTACTGAGTAAAAGTTTGCTGACTGAAATGGCAAGAAAAACTAAATTAATATTTGGATTTCTTTACTGTTTATAGTTAAATGTTAATAAATTATATGTGTATAGTTCCAGTTTTCTTATAATATCAATGCCAAACACATGTTGAATTTTTGCGTATTTGTGGCATCTATAGATTGAGATCAAAAGTTCAGGATTTCTCAAGCAGACAGCCTATATAAGTCAAGACCTGTGAAGCAGTGGAATGAAATATGGAAAGCTTGTCATAGAATATTGAGTAACTTAATAAACATATTTCTGCTGAAATCCATAAACCTGTCATTTTCACTTCCCAATGATAAGCCAATATAAGAAAGTCGACATGATTTTTTCATAATTTCTTATCCCCTTTATAGACTATTTCCTGATAAAAGAACTGGATAGCTTTTCAGTCTTCATTGTCATTTGGCTCCTATTCTCTCCTTAGGGTATAGTGGATCATAAGTCTTAGGTATTTCTGGAATATTCATTTTGCCCTTACAAATAATAGTGAAATTGATAGATTTTATATCTCTCTAATAGAACCCAATGGACTTTTCAGGCATGTGATTAAGGATTAGGCAATAATCATTTTTTTCTATTATCTATTATCACATTTATTCTGAGCTTTTTCTATTACCTGGATTGCTCTACACAAATCAATTGATTTTTTTTCTTTTAAACTAGCCATTTCTAAAATATAAAGCATTAGTCCCTTTACTTTCCAAACGGAGAATCTTACTGGACTAGCTACTAGCTCTTAATGTCTCGGAACAAGGTAAATCTGCCTCCTACCTAAGGGTGCTCTGTGAGATGATTGAAAATATTAAGATATGAAAACACACTGAAACTATAATAAACAACTCAGCAATGTGCCTTGTAAGGTGGACAGATTCTTGGTAGGAAGCCCTAATTGTTGCAATCGCTGTTAGGTGTTCTAATGCACTCAGCTGAATTATGCACCACACTGCTTCTGAATGACACAGCCATTTCTGACTCCATTAATATGGAAGATTTCAGCCAAATGCTCTTAAACGATAGCTTCTCTTTATTTGTAATTTCAGACTCTATTGATTTCCTTCTGTTCCCTTCATTATGATTTCAATTGATTACCTTGGCAACTGCAATAACAATGATTGCACTTGACACTGTCTGAGACTCTTGAGATGGTATTTGAATAGGAATGGTATAATTTGGGGGAAAGTGCCTGCAAGAACCTGTCATTAACAGTACACTTACACTTTACTTTTATTGACTTTTCTCTTATGAGTAGGCCCTTGTCAGAGTCAGCTGTTAACTGGGCTACAGTAGTAGCTCAGCTTTCTGCAAATCTTCAGAGGATAAAAGATTATTATTAGACTGAATGAAGTGAGCTTTCATATACCTACACACATAGAAATGTGAATACACAGTGTGTGTGATTGTGTATGTGTTGTGTGTGTGTGTAGTTGCTACTATTTTTCCAATGCCATTATCTCTGTGACTTATTCTGTGATATACCACCTGGGTTGGAAATTTGAGGTGGTTAATTTTTTAAAGCACCACAGCTTAGGATAAATATTGCAGACAAGATTTCATAACGAATTTCACACAACATCTTTATTAGGCTTTTAAGAAAGAAAGAAACAGGAAAACTTGTTTTATGTCATTGTCACACCACATAATGTAAACATTCAGACTACTCTAACTTGCAAGCAGTGAATTTTATGCAATCTCTTAGTTCTCTACTTTCGCTTTACTGACATTTCATAAAATAATGTTAATATGAGATTCAAAGAGAATATCAGCTACGTAAGAGGAAGTGGTTCTATGGTCACACTTTCCTAAGTTTCTCTTTTCCAGTGTTGTTTCTTAGTCACACATTTCTTCTGTTGATAGCAGCACAAATCTCTTAAAACAACTGGATATGTTTACCAGGTTTGGGACTATTAAATATCTACTAACAGGGCTGAATAGAGAGTACACGAAGTAAGGTGCTGCAAGTAATTGATGCAAGTTTGAATCCCTGATACCACATATGATGCCCAAACAATGCCCTACATCACTGGGTATTAGCAAGCTCCTTCCCCTCCCCACTCCAATTTATTTCTTCTAACACAAAGTTCTGTTTTTCAGAAGTAAGCTGTAGAAACATGATTTCAACTTGACATAGTATTTCCTTTCTATTCTAAATATTTAACTCATTGTCTTCAAAACATTGTCTTCAGAAATTTTATGCTGAAAGAACCATGTTCTAATCATTCTTTGGAAAAAACTACTCTTGTCACTTGTCACTTGTCATCCTATTGATCTTCGATTTGCTTGACTGCGTGCCAGTAATGTCTCCATTCATCCCTGTCGCATTCTAGTGTAGCCCATTGGTATCTGCTCATTCTAGGAACAGGAAGAGCCTCAAACTATTCATTCAGGGTTTTGATAAAGTGTAACCATCTTGTAGGTGGATGGCTACATGGTCTTTTGACTTCCAATGGAATCCAGTCAGTAACAGCTCTAGTCCAGCAGCCATCTCTAAATTGCATTACATGTCTGGCCTATCTGATTTTTGATGCCGTGGCAAACGAGACAAAGTCCCTGATTCTTGATCATCGACGGAGGTCAGAATTTCATATTCCTTCTCTCACTTGTGTGAAATGTGAGACTCCAAGTATAGTTCTTTCAATTCCTCTTTTGGATACCCAAATAACGTCCTCATCCTATTTTCATAGGGCCCAGGTCTCTGAGGCGTATGTTAGTGCAGGAAGAATGGTGGAGTCAAAAGATGTGCTCAGAGCCGGAGATTCTTTGTCCTCTTAATCACTTCTTTGACATTCTTGAAGGTGTTCCACACTGCTCTCTTCCTCCTGCACAGTTCTGGTGCCAAGTCATTCATGATGTTGAGTTCTCGACCCTGGTACACATAGCTGCTGTATTCAGAGATGTTCATTCCATTGAGAGCAAATGGAATGTTAGGGACTAGTTCATTTTTCATGAACATTGTCTTTGTGAGATTCAGCTGCAGTCTGACCTTTCCACAATCGTGGTCGAAGTCGGAAAATGATATTCCCCTGCCGAATCCCTCTCTTTACTTTGATGATCACTTCCTTGTAGAATGGTGAGATCCTGGTGGTGAATCTGTAATACAGCTCGCAGAGGATCTTAATGTACTGAGTTTGAACGCTCTGGCTAGGACTTCAATGACTGCTTCAGTCTCAACAGAATCAAAAAAAATTTTTTTAAATTATATAGAACCATGTTCTAGTCATTCTTTCGGAAAAAATACTCTTATTGCCACCAACTATTTTGACTTATTTATACATTATTAGATTTAATTATCTATTTCCTGTGTGGGGAAAGATGTAAGAGTCTGCTTTCATTGTGAATATCATCGGTTTTTAATTTTCTATTTATTTTGCCCCAGTGGATGTGAAGATGTATGTGTGAGGATAAACAGGTGAAGCACACTGTATTCCCAACTACATATTAGGGAAACAAAACATCTTTTTCAGGGTAATAAAGGTAGTTCAAGAATGAGTTGATCTGGTATATTTACACAATGGAATACTACGTAGCTGTCAGAAAACATGAAGTAATGAAATTTGCATATAAGTGGATCAACATGGAAAGTATCATGCTGAGTGAAATGAGTCAGAAAGAAAGAGACAGACATAGAAAGATCGCAGTCATATGTGGAATATAAAGTAGCTGAGAGGTACAAGCTTACAATGTTGCGATTCCTGGCAGACATTTCTCTGGACTTAGTTACTAAAATACTAAAATACAGAAATCCAAAACTATGCTGCTGCTGGTCCGGCCTCCTGACCTCATATCTCTTCATTCTCAGCAATGGAAAACAAATTACCAAATGCTTTCTTTTCAGCAGATCGACTTTAGGGGGGAGAAACTCCAAATCAATAATAGTGATTTTTTTGTTTAAATATTGAATGTAATCAAAGTAAAGTGAAAGTAAAGTGACATTTACCAGTTACACATGTGGGGTGGGGGGCTGGGGAGGTGGGGGGAAGGGGGGAGGTATATCGTGATTCTTGGTGGTGGAATATGTGCACTGGTGAAGGGATGGGTGTTTGAGCATTGTATAACTGAGACTTTAACCTGAAAGCTTTGTAACTTTCCACATGGTGAATCAATAAAAATTAAAAAAAAAAAAGAATGAGTTGAGACTCCAGTGTCAGAAATCTGGGGAAAAAATTTAAAGATAAACTGATTAGGGGAGTATGTGCTATTACTTAGTCATATCCTTTATTATAGAATATGAAATTATAGAGTAGAAAAAATTAAATGATAGTCTGTAATAAAAAATATAAGTGATAGTAGAAGGGAGAAATCAGATTTAGATTTAGCCATGAATTCTCCTCTCTACAAGTACTGTTTTTCACAGAAGTGTAGATTTTTATCTGGTTTTGACATGGTCCATCTCTCAACATTGATGGGAGGAAAATATTCTGGATGAAAATTCTTTGTGTGTTCCACGTGTAAAGATGCCAGTCATTCACTAACCTCAATATTCAGACTTGCTTGTCAGTTGGTCATCACACTGCTAGAAAGCCTATAAGAGAATCTGAAGTAAACAATAGCTATATGACAGCTCAACTCCTTGCCAACACAGAAGAGTCAAAGGGAGGTATCATTTCAATCACCGAAACCAATGTAGAAGGGATTTACCTTTCCTCTTGAACAAGTACAATCCATATTTCATTCTCACCTTCACAGCCCCCAAACATGGGATCTTGTTGGTGACAGGCACATTATGATGTAACAATACAAAACATTAGAAGAAGAAAAGACACACTTGGGATCTATATTCTTGGCTTTGATAGCTTTTGGCAATTGCTTCCTCTCTGAACTAAAGGTTCTCTTTATATGAAGGTAAGTTGAACAAAGGAAGATAACCTACATCAGTCTGGATTTTACAGTGTTATTTTATGAAAAGGTTTATTTATAATATCCCACTTGATTCTTGCAAGAATACAAAAAGCAGATATTGTTACTTGTTTATATAAATAGCAAAACAGATTCTTGGAATTTGAAGGAAGTTTTGAAGACAATGAGGCAAATATTTGTAATAGAAAGGAAATACTATATCAAGTTTAAATATTTCCACAGCATACTTCTGGAAAACAGATTTTTGTGTTACAAAGGAAAACACATATAGGAAATTATGTGAAAGTAGAATGAGAATATACCTGGAAAGGAATTGAACTTATTTGCCCTTGGGTAAGCATTGACTTTTGTATGTTAAAAACCCAAAGATTGTATTTTCCAAAACCAAGGACCTCAGGTAACACATCCAAGACTAATAAAGCGCAGAATATATCTCCTGCTTTCAGTATTTCTTTGCTACCATAGCAGAATCCAAAGGTGAACAGATCTGGGAGATAGAGACAGAATTTGGAAATGAGCAGAATTTCCTTGTATTGGTGCCACTTTGTAATGGTTGCTTACTTCCTCATTCTTCTGCCAGGGAACATGTCCTTTCATGAGGGCATTTGAAGGAGAGGCCTTTTTGTTTAGTGATTTTCTGCACCAGCAATTTCCTCATTTAGAGATTGAAATGGATATACCTCACCTTGGGAAGTGATGTTCTGGAATTTGTTCCTCTTCTGTGAGCAGCCAGGTGGCAGGAACTCTACAGACATAGGATGAAAGAGGACACATCTCTGCAGAGAAGAGGGTCAGTGTAAGAGAATCAAAGTCTAATGGATGGTTGCGTTATCACTTCCCCAAGATATAACGAAAGAAAAAAGTCAACTTTGTACACCCGAACTGTGGAGAAGAAACCCTGTTATATGTTTACTCAGCAATATAGTTTGTCCTAGGGATTTGTGTGAGCGACTGAACACATGTGTAAGTGCGCATGGATGGACATGCAACTTTTATGGTGGTTTAATATAGCAGATTAACCTAGGAACCCTATGCATACATTAGTGAAATTTTTGATAATCCAGGGCAGGAGTAAAAAGACAATGTATAGATGTGAGAGGCACATAAATCCTGAAACAAAGAGAAGATTATACTGGGTGGCAGCACATGTATTTAAAGCTTTTGTCAAGTGCACTGAACATTATTAAAATTGTGTTTTAGGGTAAATAAGGATATGTTCAGCTGGGGATAGCTCTAGGTCACATACTAGCTTTACTACACATGAATTTATTTTAGAAGTTTCATTAAACCTTAAGTCCATTTTCTGCAACTAGGTAATAAAAATATGAAACTAATTTGAAAACACATAAAATACTTGAGAAACAGCAGCTCATTGTCTATATTATTTAGCTCTAAAACTATTCTATTTTGTTTATATTTACTACTTTTTTTATGTTCTCAGTGATTGTCTTCTCAGCCACTTTTTTACCCACAATCCCATAGGTTAGTAAATTGCTTTAAGATATTTTTTTATTAGTATAGGAGTACTACTCTTTGTCCAGCCACTAATTAAGATGACTGAAGCAGGCATGAACTCCATATTGCACTGTAGCACTGTCATCTCATTGTTTATTGATTTGCTCAAGCGGGCACCAGTAACATCTCCATTGTGAGACTTGTTACTGTTTTTGGCATATCAAATACGCCTTGAGTAGCTTGCCAGGCCCTGCATGTGGGCGGGATACTCTCAGTAGTTTGACGGGCTCTCTGAGAGGTACAGAGAAACTGAACCTGGGTCAGCCACGTGCAAGGCAAATGCCCTACCCGCTGTGCTATTGCTCCAGTCTGAACTCCATATTACTCTTTTAATTTTTAATTTTATTTTCATAAAGTTGTCCACAGTAATTGTTTACATTCAGCATTTCAGCACCAATTCTGCCACCATTACACCTTCCCTTCACCATTATTTCAAGCTTTTGCACCACCAACCAAGCCTGCCCCATAAGCAGATGCTAAATAATTTATTCTGTATTGCTTGTTAAGTGTAGTATGAGATGTTGTGCAGCCACAAAAGCAGCCATGTACTCCTGGGGTTCTAGAATTTTTTTCTAAAAATGAGGTCCATAGGCATCTCTGCACATGCTGCTCTCTCCCGAGGTTCATTTGTGAGTCTCTGATTCATGGCTATTAAAGCACTTAAATGGAGCCCAGAGGCAGTTCTTGGGCGTGACTGCCAGGGAACCCAGGAAACAGGAAGGGCAGGGAGAAGTGGGGAGGTCACCCGTCCCCAACTCTGTTAAGCCTGGAGTTTTCAGTCACTAGTCCCATATACCTGGGTCTTTCAGCAGATTCATTCTCATGCGTGGGGGGTTTGGGATGAACCTGTGGAGGTCTAGCCATGATTGGGTTCTGGAGGTTTGTGGCTCCAAGGGTTCATTTGGGGCAGGTGGAGGGACAAACCTGCCCCACTCCGAGGTGACCAGGTGAAATCAACCTGGTGCAGAGTGGGGAAACACATCTTTGCAGTGTTCTGCTCTCTTCCAAGATTCATTTGTGAGTCTCTGAATCATGGCCATTAATGCACTTAAATGGTCTTATTTTGATCTCTCTCAAGATTTATAGCTCTCTGATTCAAGGCCAATAAATGAGCTTGCTGAGCTCGACATGGGCATAACTTCCACATAACTAACTGTTGGCTGTTTAATTTCTGGGAAACTGGTAATAGAGAGGAGAATCAGTGATGGCTCTTTTCATTAGGAATGCAAAGAAAGAATTATAAGGTGTGTCAATCTGTAGTTACTTGCCTGGACAAGTATGATTTGCATCTCAATTGATTGTCATCAGTTCACTGACACTAAGATTAATCTTTAGATTCTCAGTTGCCTTGGCATATATTGCCTCTTCCATACTATTGAACACTTGTTTGTATATAATATTTTCCATTTTTTCCAGTTGTTTTGAAAAATATACAAGGCCAAGGTCTATATTGATTTTTTAATAAAGTCCATCAACCTTTTGCGATTACTTTTTATTTGATGCTAGATGTATCTTAGAAAGTTGCATTCTTCATTACTTGTATGGAAAGCAAAGATTTCTAGTTATTCACACTGAAGTTAAAATGAATGGTAATAGAAAACCATTATATATTTCTTACCATTTGTGGAGCATTGTTCAATATATGTATATATTCAAACAGTAGTTTATTGTTTATTATAGCAGTTTATGCTCCATTATTATATTTAATATACTAAATATATTATTATTATTATTTATTATTATTATAGGTTCCATTCTCAGGTCAGCGAAAGAGGTTTTTCTCTCTTGGACCCTGTGCTATAGTGGACTATTGTCTTTGTTTTTTAATTTAATCACCGTGAGATAGTTACAAAGATTTCATGTTTGGGTTTCAGTCATACAATGATTAAACACCCATCCCTCTACCAGTGTACATTTTCAACCACCATTGTCCCCAGTATCCCTCCCCACCAATTCTTCCTTCCTCCTGCCTCTACAGCTGACAATGTCTTTCTCAGTCTCTCTGTACTTTGGGGCATTATGATTTGCAATACCAAAAGTCACTGATGATCAAGAGATGGATATTAGGTGTTGCTAATGGGAGTCATCGAAGAAACTTGAACTATGGGTCAGAATGGCATAAACTGTATTCTCTCATTGCTGGGGAAGAATGAGATGGAAGAAAGGATTATGAGTTATTGTGCAAACAATCTGGTAACACCTTGATTTGGTATGGTACCCCAAGGATTTTATGTATAAACATCTTTGTAGGATGAGAGATGTCATGTGCTACTCTTAAATGGAAATACAGTATGTGAATTGTTATTTGTCCTCTCTCCCTAGACCACACAAATGTTAATGGTTGACCTGTAGATGAGGAAATCTAGGTACACTGAAGTTAAATGATGTGGCAGATGTCACGAAACTAAGAAATAGTAAAGCTATAATATAACACTTCTTCTAGAATCTTCATTTTCATATTACCATATTTGAATTTTAGGAATATGCAGAATATTGGCAAAACCGCTTACCTTTATATCTCATGAGTTAATAAATATTCTAAAAAGAAGATCCAAGGGCTTTTTCTTTGTTTATTTTGGGGAAGTTGTTTTGTTTTTTGTGTTTGTTTTTGCTGTTGAAGGAGAGATGGGATGGTAGCCTATATAGTCATTGTCATCCTTGTTGAAGGAGATGCATAATTCCCTGGGATGGACCTAGAAAAAAGGACACACAAAGTAGTAGACAAAACTAACTGGTATGGAAATATTTTAAGTCACCAGAGAAAAGAAATCGAGATATTGGATAAAATTTGGGAGAAAATTGGGAATTCATCATAATAAATAGGTTGACAAGCCCTACTATGGTCAAATAAACTTGAGAGTTAGAGTCACACTTGTATTTGCATCTTTGCTTTGCTACTTATGTGCTAAAGTGATGAGCTTAGAATGTATTTAAGTTTGCCAGACCTTATTTTCTCATTTGTGAAAGTGGAGAGGAATGAAATTTGATTAAATCAGAGAAATTTATGTAAGTTATTTGCATGGTACCTGACATATAAAAGGTGCCTCATATATGTACAAAAGCAATAGTATAAATATTAGCAATAGTATAAATATTAGCAATGAAAGGTGCCTTATATATAGACAGAAGAGCAATAGTATAAATATTAAAAATAGTTAAGAAAATAGAGCTAATAATAAAAACCTAATGTTTATATAGTTTACTACACTCCAGAAACTCTGCTTTAAAAAGAAAACTTAATTTAGACCTTGACCTGACACCATGCACAAAAGTCAGATCAAAATGGATTAAAGACCTCAACATTAGACCACAAACCATAAGGTACATTGAAGACAAGGTCGGCAAAACCCTCCACGATATTGAAGATAAAGGTATCTTCAAAGGTGACACGGAACTAAGCAATCTAGTAAAAACAGAGATAAACAAATGGGACTACATTAAACTAAAAAGCTTTTGCATCGCAAGAGATACAGTGACCAGAATCCAAAGACTATCCACAGAATGGGAAAGGATATTTACACAATACCCATCAGATAAGGGGTTGATATCAATGGTATATAAAGCACTGGTTGAACTCTACAAGAAGAAAACATCCAACCCCATCAAAAAATGGGGCGAAGAAATGAACAGAAACTTTACCAAGGAAGAAATACGAATGGCCAAAAGGCACATGAAAAAGTGCTCTGCATCACTAATCATCAGAGAGATGCAGATCAAAACAACCATGAGATACCACCTCACACCACAGAGACTGGCACACATCCAAAAGAACAAAAGCAACCGCTGTTGGAGAGGATGTGGGGAGAAAGGGACCCTTCTACACTGCTGGTGGGAATGCCGGCTAGTTCAGCCCTTTTGGAAAACAGTATGGACGACTCTCAGAAAACTAGAGGTTGAGCTCCCATTTGACCCAGCAATACCACTGCTGGGAATATATCCCAGAGAGGCAAAAAAGTACAATCGAAACAACATCTGCACATGTATGTTCATCGCAGCACTGTTTACAATAGCCAGAATCTGGAAAAAACCCGAATGCCCCAAAACGGATGACTGGTTGAGGAAACTTTGGTACATCTATACAATGGAATACTATGCAGCTGTTAGAAAAAAGGAAGTCAAGAATTTTGTAGTTAAGTGGATGGGCATGAAAAGTTTCATGCTGAGTGAAATGAGTCAGAAAGAGAGAGACAGACATAGAAAGACTGCACTCATCTATGGTATATAGAATATCAGAGTGGGAGACTAATACCCAAGAACCGTAGAAATAAGTACCAGGAGGTTGACCCCATGGCTTCGCGGCTGGCCTCACGTTCCGGGGAAAGGGCAACTCAGAGAAGCGATCACCAACTACATTGTAGTTGAAGGCCATGTGGGGGAAAGGAGTTGCGGGCTGAATGAGGGCTAGAGACTGAACACAGCGGCCACTCAACACCTTTATTGCAAACCACAACAGCTAATTAGAGAGAGAGAACAGAAGGGAATGCCCTGCCACAGTGGCAGGGTGGGGTGGGGGGGAGATGGGAGTGGGGAGGGTGGGAGGGACGCCGGGTTTACGGGTGGTGGAGAATGGGCACTGGTGAAGGGATGGGTTCCCGAACTTTGTATGAGCGAAGTATAAGCACAAAAGTGTATAAATCTGTAACTGTACCCTCACGGTGATTCTCTAATTAAAAATAAATAAATTATAAAAAAAAATAAAATAAAAAAAATAAAAAGAAAACTTAAGGGGCTGGAGCGATAGCACAGTGGGTAGGGCATTTGCCTTGCACGCGGTTGACCCAGGTTCGATTCCCAGCATCCCATGTGGTCCCCTGAGCACCGCCAGGGGTGATTCCTGAATGCAGAGCTAGGAGTGATCCCTGTGCATTGCCAGGTGTGACCCAAAAAGCAAAAAAAAAAAAAAAAAAAAAAAAGACTTAAATCTTCATAACAAAAGAATGAAAGGTTCTGTATTATTGTATAATTGACCCTTAAACAACTTGGAGATTAGCAGTGTTAGTAGTCCACCTTATAGTTCAAAAATCCTTATTTAATAGTTGTTTTTCCTAAAACCTCATTAATAGCTTACTGTTGACTAATAGTCTTATTAGCGACAGAATAGATTAATACATGTTTTATATTCTACATGTATTGTATACTATAACTTTTACAGTTTTTATTTAAGTACTGTGATTTATAAAATTGTTCATAATAGTCATTTCAGGCATTCACTGTTCCAATACTAATCCCACCTTCTCTCCACCAATGTCCCCTAGATCCCTCAAGTTAAATAAAATAATTATCTTAACATTTGAATATGCTATTTGTACTGTGATTATTTATACCTTAGATTTACATAGTTTGTTTATAAGAAAATGCATATATAAGTAGACCCGTATGGCTCAAATGTGTATTATTCAAGATTAAACTCTATTCTCTTTTTACAAATTAAGAGACTGAGGCAAAAATTGACTAAATAACATGGGCAAAATCAGTAGAATAATAAAGGAGTAGTGACAATAATCTAAACCAGCACTTGGAGAGTCAATATTTTAGATTTGTGAGAAGGAGAGTTACCTCTAGAGCTACTTAAATCTGCCACTGGATAGTGGAAGCAGTCATAAGTACCACATAAAGAAATTAATAGTCAAGCTTGCAATACAACTTTATTTATGAACACTAAAGTTGGAGTATCCTTGGGGCTGGAGTGATAGCACAGCGGGTGGGGCGTTTGCCTTGCAGGCGGCCGACCCAGGTTCGATTCCCAGCATCCCATATGGTCCCCTGAGCACGGCCAGGGGTAATTCCTGAGTGCAGAGCCAGGAGTGACCCCTGAGCATTGCTGGGTGTGACTCAAAAAGCAATAAATAAATAAATAAATAAATAAATAAATAAATAAATAAATAAAATTGGAGTATTCTTTACATTCCACTTATTGTGAAACACTATTTTTGATATTTTTTCTCAGCCATTAGCTTATAGACCATACATCGGAAAAGATACTGGATTTGGTCCATAATCCGTACATATAACTGTTCTTGGTTCTGAGTAGACAAATTCAGACTAGGACCATTTCCTTTACTTGTCCAGAGATTCCTCGACACTACTGTATATCTAGTTTCAAAATATTTTTTAATACAAAAAATCCAGATGAAGGAGCAATATGGAAGAAAAAGAGATCCCATTGTTTTAGGAGTTGTTCCCATATAGATGATGCCTCATTTTAAGCTTGTAGAGGCTAACTGGTTTCAAGATATCCTTTAATCTACACATTGGTTAAGAAAATATGAGTGAATATGCTGGATTGATGAATTTGTTCTTTTGTGTGAGAGCACTCTTGAAGGATTGATATGACATTTACTAAAATGGGATTTGTAAGTGCTAGAGCAGATTTTTGTGAAGTGCAGCAAAGAGTTGCGGAAAAAATAAGCTAAGTTTAAAAGAGAAACTTTAGGAAACAGTACCACAACATTAAAAGAGAGAAAGTCAGAAATAACAACCATTTTTGAAAAAATCTGGTGAAAGAATTGGTTTGTGAATAGTTCCAGTTTAATGATGCAGTCTTGTGACTAAGGTAAGCAACACTAGTTAGCCATGCCTTGTCCTACAGAGATAGGGGAAGGGAAGGGGAACAACACTGATAGCATCTGGCTAGCCAGTAAGCTGTTCATCACCAGTAAGGAACTAACAATCGTATCTATTTTGTTCACCATCAAAGAGCTTTTGGTGAAGTCCTTGCTTGTGGCCGTATGTTATGATGAGCTTATATAACAGATATAGAAAGTTTATGTCCACCAAGGCCTAATTTTAAGAAATTTTTTCAACAACCAGGTTAACAACCTTGCTTTCTGTTGTGCAAATTGGAAACAAATTGCTTCAAATCCAGTTTGTGGGTTTTGTGTTTGTCCAAAATTAAGACTTAGAATAGGTGAAATTTGACTTGTTCATAGGGAAGAACTTTTTCCTTTTTTTTTCCTGCTTTTTTTTGTTTTTTGAGGGGAAGTAGGTAGGTAGACAGACACAGACACACACACAGACACACACACACATGCACATGTGTTCATCTAAAGTACATTTAAATTTTTCATTTAAGAAGCCTATTAATTATTCATATAAACCGCTTACCCCCAAAATAAAATACAGCTGGATTTTTTAAAATACATTTTTCTTTCTTCACTTCTTTGAGAAAGAAGAATGCCTTAAATTCAGAGGCAGCAGATTGTATTTTACATATAATTTAAAAGGCTTTGTAGGGAAATAGTACTGCTTCCATAGAAAGAAAACTTTTTAAAGGTCCAGAGTGATAGTAAAGCAGGTGAGGTGTTTGCATTGAGAGTGGTCAAACCAGGTTCCATCCCTGGTATTCCATATGGTCCTCTGAGCACCCCCTGGAGTAATTCCTGAGCACAGAGACAGGAGTAACTCCGAATCACTGCCAGATGTGGTCCCAAAACCAAAATTAAAAAAATAAAACCTTTTTAAACTCTGTGGTTCTGATTCTAGGGTAACCGTTTCAATGCTTAAGTTATAGATAGATGGTGTTAAATTATATTTAATGTTAAGTTATAGATAGATGCAATGAAGATATATTCTTGTATATGTGTGTATGTATCCCTTGTATTTTGAATAAAAGCTAATTGTACCTCCATTCCTGCATTTCTTTCTCTATGTCTAACCTATGAAAAAAAGAATTAGATTTTCCTCTGAACTGGTTTAGCACCTGACCATTTCCCTGGTTAAGAAGTTAAATAAAATGAGTTCTGTATGTTCATTTTGAAACTACTTAAAAATCATGGTTTTTATCTTGAAAACTATCCTTTATTGCTTTCTTCTGGTGTACAGATTAAAAGTTTACTCTTATCAGGGCTGGAGAAATAGCACAGCGGGTAGGGCGTTTGCCTTGCATGCAGCCAACCCAGGTTCGATTCCCAACATCCCATATGGTCCCCAGAGCACCACCAGGGGTATTTCCTGAGTGCAGAGCCAGGAGTAACCCCTGTGCATAGCCAGATGTGACCCCCACCCAAAAAAAAAAGCAAATAAAGGTCACCTTTGACCTATCAAAATAGGTCACCTCTGACTCTCACCTTATCAAAGAGTAGATAAATAAAATAGAAAATGTGTTTGTGTCTCTTATTTTCAGTGCTCGATCTCATCCCAATACTTACATTAAACTTCATGTTAAACTCTTTAGAACCTTTGGGAATGGAGAGTAACAGTATCTTTCTGGACTGGGGAAGTATATTTAAATGACCTAAAGGCATAGTGCTATGTGTAACAGCATGAAGGTAGCAATTACATTATTCTGACATCTTCCCTTTCCTGTTACATTCAGTTAATATGATTCACAGAATAATGGCCAATTCTTCCCTGACAGCTTGAAATCAAATGTTTTCTTTTGATGTTGTGAAATCCATTCTTCTTTTTTTTTCTTTCTGTGTCATACCTGTCTATACACAGGGGTACTCCTGGCTTTGCACCTAGAAATTGCTCCCAGTGGTGCTCAGGGGACCATATGGGATGCTGGGAATCAAACCCGGGTCGGCCCAGTGCAAGGCAAATGCCCTACCCTCTGTACTATCACTCCACCTGCCTGAGACACATCCCTCGTACAGAACTGCTTTGGCCTTTTGCAAACCAAAATAATTGAGCAAAGAAACAAAGTTTTAAAAAGTGAAAACTGTACAGTTCTATTAATGCAAAATGTTCTTTCTGCTTGGCTGGCTAGAATGGAGCCTGACGTAGAAAAAACATAACTCTATTACTCGATGATGGTTGCTCAGGATAATGCACTCTCCTGAAATAGGTTTAAGAAGCTATTAGAATTAGTTGGTTATAATTAGGGTTGATGGGATCGGCAGATGAGATTGGCACAATAAACCATCTTGTGGAGTGAGCAGCCCTGCAGCTGCTTTTCTGGTCCTGCATTGTGCCCACTTGAGTCTTGGGCTAATAATCCAAATCCAGAGCCTGGTAGCCCCTTTCAAATTCAATTGCTCTGTGAAATTTCATGAAGTATCATTTAAGTTAGAATATTCCATTTTATTAGAGAACAAAGTCCCTGTCACTGATCATTCTCAATCAATTAGTGTTAGTAACCAGCAGAGCACTTTAAAGTGCTGGCAGGAAAAGATATGTAAATATATCTTTATCTACGTTTCTATATCAGTATGAAAAAGTGGAACATCCCTAGGATATTCCATTACAAGAAACCGAAGAGGTACGGAGCAATGTTTTATGAAGTAAAACATGAAATGAAGATTACCAACTCTCACATGTGAGTTCAGTACTGAGCAGGATTGGTCCATAAATCCTTATAAATAATTTTATTTTATCTAAGGTAATTAGACAAGGTTTCCTGAAGGTTCCCAAGGTAGAATTAAAATTTACAGTGTAAAATTCATTCAAGGAAGGCCGCTCTCCGCCGAGATGTAACCCTAGTGGCCACACATGTGCGGCCTCTCTATTGCTAGATGACCAAGATCCCAGGGGCCAGGACACTTTTGGTACCAGCAGCTTCTTGCAGAAATGTCTCTGGACTGTGAACTAAGCAACAGCCCCATGCCGCCCCAGGAGGAGAAAGCTTTTTCTCCCTCTGCTTTTTCTTTCTGGGAGAGAAGGCATGGCGACCACCATCTTATAAGGACCACTAATGAGAGGTACAAGCTTGCAATGATGCAATTTCTGGCAGAAATTTCCCTGGACTTAGTCACTAAAATACTAAAATTTTAGTAAATAAGTAAAATTTTAGTAACTAAGTAAAATTTTAGCAACTAAAATAAGTAACCTCATATCTCTTCATTCTCAGCAATGGAAAACAAATTATCAAATGTTTCCTTTTTAGCAGGTCTGATTTGGGGGGGGGGGGAAACTCCAAACAATAATAGTGAGTTTTTTGTAGAAATATTGAATGTAATTAAAGAGAAAGTAAAGTGAAAATTATCAGCTACAGAGGCGGGGGGTGGGGTGGGAGCGGAGGTATACTGGGGTTCTTAGTGATGGAATATGTGCACTGGTGAAGGGATGGGTGTTCAATCACTGTATAACTGAGACTTAAGCCTGAATGCTTTGTAACTTTCCACATGGTGATTCAATAAAAAGAAAGAAAGAAAGAAAGAAAGAAAGAAAGAAAGAAAGAAAGAAAGAAAGAAAGAAAGAAAGAAAGAAAGAAAGAAAGAAAGAAAGAAAGAAAAAGAAAGAAAGAAAGAAAGACACTTCTCTTCAAAAAAAATAAAATTCACTCAAGGAAGAGAGTGAGGGTGTGTGTATGATAAGAAATAAGTTAGCTACAAGATTACAAAAGGTTTCAAATTTTAAAATAGACTAGTAGCTAGACAATTTAGGAGCCATGCGAGCTTTTTCTTTTAATAGGGAGAACCCAAAGGCCTGTGCTTGGGGTTACTCTGAGATCTATGCTCAGGGTACACATCATTCAATATACTCTTGCAAGAGGTTGGAGACCCATGTGGTGCTAAACGACACTGGGGCACCCATATGCAAAGCATGGACTCAGCCTACTAAGCAATCTCTTCAAACCAATCCTATAAAATTTTTTGAGCATAAAATGAATTTTTCATGTTTTTATATGATAATAGTAATCCTGGCCATGCACTTATGATGGTTTATCAGGAGGGCTAGGAGGAGAGATTGGGAATGATGAGGTCATTGAAGAAAGATTGACCAGATCCTCTGAAAGGAGACTCAATACAGAAAACATTTAAGAATCCCTGCAAAGTTAAAATATTGAAAGCCTGACTATTAATTAGATGTAAACTTGAGCAAAAGGGAAGCAATAATTTAGCTAAAGTTTATTTTCTTTCTTTGTTTTCTTCTTTTGTGATTGTTTTGGTAACATTTAACAGTGCTAAAGGCTTACTCCTGGCTTTATGCTTAGGGTTCAGTCCTGGCAGGCCAAAGAACACATATAGAGTGCCAGGAATTGAACCTATATTGACTGTTAACAAGCCAACCACTCTACGTGCTGTAATATCTCTTTGGCCCAAGCTAAATGTTTCATTTTTTTTTCTTTGAGGAGAGGCGGGTCCCATCTTGCTGCACACTGGATTTACACCAGGTTCTGCATTGAGGCATCACTCCTGGCTGGGTGCCAGAGATTGACCCTGGGTCCAATCTGTGCGTTACCAGAGATTGAACCTGGGTACACAGGGTGCAAAAAAAGCACTTTCTTAATTGTACTGATTCTCTGGGCCCTAAACTTATTGAAATGAGTATTGGTAAGATGCTGACCTGAAATATTAAGCATAGAACTAAAACAGAAAGTATAATAATGAAAGTATTATAATGTGACATACTCAGCTTGAGTTACTTATAGGTCATTGTTATGGAAATATACAAAAGGAACAACTAATCTTTCATTGGGACATAAATAAAAAAAGACAAGACTACAGATAAAAGGTTGGAGAGAAAATAAAGCGATAGGATCCTTGCCCTGCATGTGACTGACACAAGTTCTATCCCTAACACCACATATGGTCCCCAGAACACTTACAAAAGAGATTACTGGACACTAAGTCAGGAGTGAACCCTGAACACTGCAAGGTGTGGTCTGAAAACCAAAAGTAAAAAGTCTGTATAAGATCTAGAATATTTTTCCCATGTTTTATTAAGGCACTGTGATTTACAATGCTGTTATGTTGGTTTCAAGTCTACATCTTTCTAATGGCAAATCCACCACCAGAGTGTCCACTTTCTTCCCCCAGGACCCCAAGGACCCATTGTCTTCATCGTGTTTCCCCCCTCCCCCAAGTAAGCTTAATTCTGTAGACCTATTCTCCAGTTCTATTGTCTTTTACTGTTGTTCCCTTTGTTTTTTTATATCCTTCATCTGAGACAGATAATTCTATATCTATGCCTCTTTCTGAGTATTCAGTCGGCATAATATCCTCTAGTTCCATCTGTGTACTAGAAAATTGCATGATTTCATCTTTTCTTATAATTGAGTAGTAATTCATTATTTATACTTACCACAATTTTTTTTTATCTAGTTATATATTCTTGGGTACTTGAGTTTTAGATCTTGGATATTGTGAATAGTGCTTTAATGAACACAAGGGCATAGATATCTATTCAAGAGTGGTTTTTGGCCCTTGGGGTAAATGCCGAGAAGTGGAATTGATTGGTCAATTGGAAACTCAATTCTTAGATTTTTGAGATGTGTGTCCACAAAGAAATGTTAATATTGTTGAAGTAATTGTGAATAAATTCATGCTGAGGTAATGATATTACTTCAAAATGATAGTAATAGAAGATATGGGCTAAGATTTTTACATTAGGGAATGAAAAACTTTAACATATAAAAAAGAGGAAGTGTTCAAGGAATTGAAAATTAGATAACTAACAATGCTTTTATTAATATCAGATGTTGAGAGACTTTCTTAGATAAAGGAGATGTTCACAAATATTACTGAGTTAGAATCATAAGGGAAACATTATTGAGTTTAGCATTCATGAAGTCTATGGTAACTTTAACGGAATATTCTCTAACTTGTGAAAAGATGGAAATCAAAATTTATCAAGTGACCCAAAAGTGGAAGACAAAGCAAAAGAGTAATTAAGGATACAATTATTCATCCAGTATTCAGAATTGAAAGGTAAAAGTCAGACAATGATAATTTGCTAGGGCAGCAGAATTGGCAAGAACTCAGAGCATTTTACAGGAATAAAGGAAGGAATCAATGGAAAAATTAATTAAAAACTGAGATGATATGTATGGATAATTGATGGAGATATACATAAGAATATTACCAACATATGCTTGAGGGTTTAGCCTTAAGGGGAAAAGCCTAGTTATTTTTCCTCAGATGCTGTTAGACTAAGTTAACTTAATTTTTAGCATGATTATTGGACCCTTAGATAAAACTGTATAAATTGTGTCAGAAGCTCAGCTGCATGCTGCCTATGATCCATAATTTGAACTCAAGTAATTCATTTTCATATTTCCTGAGTTATGTCCACTACTGCAGACTTGACTCCTCTCCCTCCAGTGGATTGAATAGTTTATCTTACAGCTTTATTTTAATACCTGACACAAGTTCCTCTGAGATCAGCTTGAATTCCATATTCTTCTTTGAGGGGGAGGGGAGGAGGGGTATAAGGGTACCCTGATGGAGCTCAGGGCATGTTCCTGGTTCTGTGTTCAGAGATCACTCCTGGCAGGGAGAGAGAGGCCGCATGAGGTCCTGAGGATTGAACCCAGGTCTGCTTCTTGCATAGCAAGGTCTCTGCCCTTTCTACTACTGCGCTAACCCAAACTCCATAGGCTTAAATCCACCTAATTTTCTGGCAAAAGATTTCCCCTTTGCCGAGAAGAAGACTTCCATGAACACACTCTTGTCCTTATTTGTGTTATAGAGGATTGCAACATTGAAATGCATAGTTTGAGAACTAAGAAGTTCAAATATAAACTAGATGATCCTTGGGCAAATATTCCACATCTCTGAATGTTAAAGTTCCTTGTTAAAAAAATTGTTTAAAAAAGAAATCAATTCTACTGAAATTGATGTGATAAAGACTTCATCATATCACTTGTGTCATCCCAGTGTTTTTTAGATAGTTAAGACACCTCAATAAAATGGCAGTGACACCTCAATAAAAAAAGTCACTTTTTTCTTTTACAGAAATGGACTATCAGTCACACCTAAAACTAATTTAGCATGTATGTATGCATGTATCATACATAGAATATATATGTAAATATGTGCATAGGTATTTTTCTTTTTTTCATCCACATCAGCCTCAATGTCTTATTTTTAATGTCTCCATTTCCCTTTCAAATGTGACCGAATAAGTTTCAAAGAGTATGCATGTGTTTGCATAATTCTCCCTAAATAAAGAGTATTACATTCTGAGCCAGAAAGAATAGGTAAGGTGCTTGTCTTGCATGAAGCTTGCCTGGACTCAATCCCCAGCACCCTATCTGGTCCTTCAAGCACTACTAGGAATGATTCTGAGATCAAAGCAAAGAGTAAATCCTCAGCACCACGAATGTATGGCCCAAAATTAAAACAACAACAAAAATTAAGTTCTCAGTTAATTATTTCTGATGATGATAGTAAGTTGCCTTTATATAGTCTTAGTCTTATTGTACTTGTTTTAAACAAACAAGTTCTCAAAAAGATCACAGCTTCTTGTCAAGAGTTATGGTTGAGTGTACAAGGCTTTTATCCAGTCTCTAGTAGGCAGACTGAAGCGGAGCCTCTTAAAAAGTTGTATGGGGCTCTTAGATTACCTTGTTGGACACAACTCTTTATGTCCAGAAGACTTCATTTTAAAATAATCAAAGCCATAAAACATCCTTGGATTTGCAATATTGCCTTCGTTTCCACTTATCTCCAGAAGTGTAAGTCATTAGGAATATTCATTCCACCAAGTACCATGGAGAATTGACTGAAATGAAGCAGAATCATAGAGTGAATTGAAGGTTTTTTTTATTTGTACAAGTGTTGAATTCATCTAAGAAGTATGTGGAAATGAGCAGATTTGATGCACTTCTTTAAGGAGGGGGTATCCAGGAAATCCTCTTGACATGAGAACTGTAGATTTGACCCCAAGTTCTACTTGTAACAAGTTAGCCCCATGTTAGTGAAAGGTAATAAAGAGGACAAAATATTGTATCTGGCTATGATAGATTCACTAATGCAAACAAAAATTCTTCCCATAATCCTCACCAGTCTAAACCACTGGGTCTCAAAACAAACTTTATAGCCCCTTAAGGTAGTTATATTCTGTAGGCTGAATGCCTTTCCTTTAGCTTCTGCAGTTATGCATTATACAGCCTGTGTTTAACACCACACTGATCCTCACTAACTTTCTGACCCTGGGCAGGTTGGGTGGCCTTGGAGTCTATTTCTTATTCTGTAAAATTACATGGGGGATTTCTTCTGTTTCTCTCCTGAACATCCAAACTTTTTCCAACATCTGGAGACAGCCATTACAGATAGAGTGGAAATGTAATTTATGGTCCATAATGAAGCCTTTGGGAGGAAAGGGGAAGGGTTTTTTCATGACAGGAACAGGATATAAATCGATATGGTTCCAGGTAAACCCAGAATTATGGCTATCCAATAAATGGACTATGTCAATGGTCTCATTTGTTCTCTGACATTGTCTTCCAGTTGACTACTAAGGTATTAGAAGAGAAGAGAATGAGGCCAGGAGATTGATTTCCCCTTTGTGATATTGCTGGAGGCTGGTGGAATTCATTAACACAAGGTCACAAGAGCTATCTGATGCCTCATTTTTGAGCCACGAGAATCTGTCCAAAGAGTTGTAGAAGTGATCTGTAGTATTTGCCCTCCTTATTTATCCTCATTGCTCTCAATTGCCCTTTCCCAAAATCCAACTCTGAAATCCCCATGCATGCTAATGAACTCAGGCCCAGGCGGGTAGGAGACACTAGCAGCCCCATGCACCCCAGCTCAAAAACTATGTTGCTACCACAGACATGTCCAGTTTATTCTTCACAGTACATAAAAGCCTCAATGGGTTGGATTGAAATCTCCACATGCAGGGCATATTAGCAGTGCAGTGTATAGTTTCTCATAATAGAGTCCTTTCTCTCTAAGAAGCACCTTAATCATCTTTCCCCAAAGACTAAGTGACATTTATGGACTATGCAAAATTTAGAAACTCTGTATTCCCACCACACTCTTTATTGACTTGATGTTTTGCTATGGGCAAGTTACTAAACCTAGGTATGTCTATGGTTCCTCATCTGGAAACAAAAAAGAACTAAAAATACTCTCCTTGCAGTAGAGTTAGGTGGATTAGCTAATTAATGATCGAAAAGTTCCATATAAATGCTAAATAGTCTTACTATTCTTGCAGCAGGAAACTACTGATCTGTGATTGTTAGTGCTGCAACCATCCTTTTATTACTTAATCCTCCCTGAGTGCCTCTACCCTGTCACCAGTCTCAACTGAACCTAGTCTCAAACTACTGGCTAGTGCCCTGCTGCTTAAGTTCCTGGTAGCAGTATTGTGAGTATTGGCCCTCACATCATCCTTTCCCAACTTAGTCACTGCCAGAAAGCTATGTGTCAGCATCTACCAGGACTGTTGGTAGAGAGCATATGCCCGTTGGGACCATTGTATCAGTTCTAAGCATCCTCACTCAGAGGTAATGCCAAGGAAAGAGTCTCATTCTCATATATTCTGACATATTATTGATGTACATTTAGCACACAGACAGCACACACAGACACAAACACATACACACAAACAAACACACACATACACCAATTCCCGAGATCTTTTGATGCATGTGTGTAGGTTGGTGGATTGTGAGTAATAGGAACAATTATACACACTAATGACAACAGTCATAAACAAGTTAATCCAAGTGAACAGAACTCTGATGGCAATTAATATTTAGATTAGGAATGCATCGCACAATTATTTCAGTAAATTTGTGCTTTGTTTAGATCACCGTTAAAAGTTTGCTTGTTTCATATGGACGATTCTCAAAAAATTAGAAATTGAGCTCCCATTTTACCCAGCAATACCACTGCTGGGAATATATCCCAGAGAAGCAAAAAAGTATAGTCAAAATGACATCTACACTCATATGTTCATCGCAGCGTTATTTACAATAGCCAGAATATGGAAAAAACCCTAGTGCTCTAGAACAGATGACTGATTAAAGAAACTTTGATACATCTATACAATGGAATACTATGCAGCTGTTAGAAAAAATGAGGTCATGAACTTTGCATATAAGTGGATCGGCATGGAAAGTATCATGCTAAATGAAATGAGTCAGAGACAGACATAGAAAGATTGCACTCATCTGTGGAATATAGAATAAAAGAGTAGAAAATTAACACCCAAGAATAGTAAATAAGTACCAGAAGGTTGGCTCCATGGCTTGGAAGCTGGCCTCACATTCTGGGAAAAAGGCAGCTCAGATAGAGAAGGGAACACCAAGTAAAATGTGGTTGGAGGCCATGCGGGAGAAGGGTGAAGCGTGCTGAATGTAGACTAGAGACTGAATACAATGGCCACTCAACACCTAATTAGAGAGAGAGAACAAAAGGGAAGACCCTGCCACTGTGGGGGGGCGGGGGGAGATGGGATTGTGGGGGTGGGAGGGATGCTGGGTTTATTGGTGGTGGAGAATGGGCACTGGTGAAGGGATGGGTTCTCGAACTTTGTATGAGGGAAACATGAGCACGAAAATGTATAAATCTGTAACTGTACCCTCACTGTGACTCACTAATAAATAAATTAAAAATTAAAAAAAATTTTTAAAAAAAGTTTGCTTGTTTCAGAAGGAAAGTGTCTCCCACAGAGGGAGACTGGGGGTGGGGTGTGGGGTGTTGGGGATTGGTGGTAGGGAAACAGGGGACACTGGTGGTGGGAAATGTACACTAGTGGAGGGATGGGTGCTGGACATTGTATGATGAAATCCAATTATGAACAACTTTGTAGTGGTCTATCTCACGAATATTCAATTAATTTTTTAAAAAAATAATAAAAAATAGTATGCTTGCTTTTCTTGAGTACATATAAGCTGTGAGATGGGTAGCCTTCTCTTCTGCATCCAATCCTGCAAGCATTTTTCTTATATCTTTCTCTCCTTTTATTTCTGATCTCTTAATAATCTAACTCAAGTATCTCTTCTAGAATTCCATCTCTTATTCTTAGACCCCAGTATTTCCTACCACTCCATTGCTTTAACACTGAGTACCATTCATTTGGCTTTTAATATTTTCTACCTAATATAGCTACTTGCATTTTGAAAATATATCCCAGATGTTACCAAGACTCTCTGGGCAGTTTTAGAGCTAAGAAACACAACTTCCTTTCTTTTTATTTTAAGCATATTATTTATAGTACTGGTAGGATTTTATGAGTACAATGTTACAACACCACACTCTCCCCAACAGTGCCAACTTAGCTCTCCCAGTATGGTCCAGGTTTCTTCTTCCCAGTCTATTCTGTTTCTCTTCCTGGCTAGGTTCTGCAGACCTTATTCTTTTGCATTTGATATTTTTTATTTTCTTGCTGTCTCTTTTTACCTCCCAGGTAAGAAAGATCTGTCTGTCTCTGTTCCTCTTCTTCTGGCTAACATCTAATATGATACTCTCAAGTTCTAGCCTCATGGCAGCAAACTGCACAATTATGATGATTGTGTCTTTTCTTAATAATCAGGTAATATTCTATTGTGTACATATACCATCATTTCTTTATTCAGTCATCTGTTCTTGGCATTTGGGTTGTTTTCAGATTTGGACTGTTGTGATTAGTGCTGCAATGAACATATGAATATGTTCATGCCTTTTGGAAATAGCTTTACGTACATGGGGTGGATACAGAATTTCTGGGTTGTATGAAAGCTAAATTTCAGTTTTTTTTGAGAATGTCCATATTGTTTTACAAAGGCACTGAACTAATTGACAGTCTCATGAGCACTGTCATGAAGGTTTCTTTTTCCAAACATCCACACCAATGCTGATTAAGTAATATAAATTTTAAACTTCAATTTCAACACCTTAAAGAAATTCAAAGACATCCTTGGGATTTTCTCAAAGGACTTTAGGAGTAACATTTCCTATGTTTACCCCTGATTGTATGCATATATCTCTTTAGGCATAGTAAGTTTGTAGATTATCTCATTGCCTCAGGATATTATCTTGTTCCCCTTTTGATACAAGGGAACTCTAAATAAACAAGTTCATCCCCTTCTGAATTTTCACAGAGCTTTTGTTAATGAAGGCATTTATAATATCGTAGTCATTATTAAAGAACCAAGGATAATGGAGAAGGGGTTCATTTCACAGCTATATGAGCATCTTCAACCTGAGTAAGGGTGATCTCTGTTTTTCATTCAACTCACCCCCAACAACTTTTTACTGATTTGATCATGCTCCCAGCCTCACATTATCTTTTGAAGACCTCACTTCCCCCTGCCACTCCTTCCCGCCACCACCCCCACAACCACTTCCTTTTCACATCAGAAAAAACTTTTTTCTATTTTTTATGCAGAGTACCTAAGTCATCGATTTTGTGGCTGGCTAAGTCTTATTTTGCCTTGAGAGTATTGCCATTAATCCCTAAATATCAGGATATTCCCCCTCAAAAATTTTTTTCTAGGGGCTGGAGCAATAGCACAGCGGGTAGGGCGTTTGCCTTGCACGCGGCCAACCCGGGTTTGATTCCCAGCATCCCATATGGTCCCCTGAGCACCGCCAGGGCTGATTCCTGAGTGCAGAGCCAGAAGTAACCCCTGTGCATCGCCAGGTGTGTCCCAAAAAGCAAAAAAAAAAAAAAAAAAAAAAAAATTTCTCAAGGTAAATATTATGCTAGCTGTTAAGATATCATTATTTCACACTGCTCACATTCTCCTTAGCTATTACATTATTAACTCTCCTAAGCTAGATTACTTCTCATTTTAAAAAATTATAACTCATTAAAAACTACGGTATATTAAACCTGACAGATGATGGTGGTGTATATTGTGTGCAAAGTTCTGGACTTGCTATTGTGGGGAACACAACATAACTCTATTTGATGTAGGTTCTGACCTCAAAAATCTCACGGTCTAATAAAAGACTAAGGATTTACACATGATAATGATAGTGATTGGTGACCACTAGGCTGAAAATCAAGGAAATGAGAGAAAGAGAGAGATAAAGAGAAATAGAGAGAGAAAGTTGGCTTGAATAAGTAACCTATTGTATGAATATTTTCACACTACTAGCATTAAACTAAACCTGCTTGTTGAGCTATGGAATCATGCTCAAAGTATAGGATTTTGTTTAATGAAAAAACTGGTGACCAAATATTTGTTGAGTAATTAAAAAATTATTTAAAACACTGTGATTTAAAATTTGCACATTATATAGTGGTTTCAAGCATTTAGTGTTCCAACATCACTAGTGTGACTTTTCCTCTATCAGTATCACCAATTTCCCTCCCGGTCCCAACTTGCCCCCTAAGGCTCATGACATATTTACTTTATATTGCATAGTTCAACAAAACTTTAAGAGCTGATAAAATAGAATGATCAGAAAAAAAATCATTAAGAGCCAATTAGTGATTACTATGTGTTTTTGGACTGATATAAATAAGAAAATTAAAACCATTTAACACAATATAATATAATATCTATTCTCACAAAGATATATGTATATATGTGAATTTATATACATACATACATATGTATATATAAATATATATATAAATTTTCAAGTCTAGAATCTAATGTATATTACATTAAATTATATTTTACACTTGGATCTTATTATGGTAATCATGTCACCCTGTCATTAATAAAACTTTTAAAGCAATTCTGTATTAATATATTGTGGGGTTTACATGGTATTGGTAAGGCTTACATATGCAAAATTTTCCCTTATACTTTATATAAACACTGTGGTTCACTAAGTTGTTCATTATAACTTGTTACAGGCATTCAACACCCATCCCACCACCATTATACCTTTCCTCCACCCTTGTCCCCAATTTTCTGAACCATCCCTTAAGCCTGCCCCCATAGCAGACCCTCAATACTTTCTTTTATACTGCTTTTTAGCAATAATTTGCTAACAGAATATTCAAAAATATTTCTTCTTTTTAAACAGAAAGTTTGTAAAAATTGTTGTATCTCACCATGGAGCCATTAAGTTCTTTTCTAAGAGGTTGTTAAGATGTTGCTACAGATTAAGCCTTCTGTGTTTATGTTTTGTGAATTGAGATTGGTTGCCTTCTATGTTACATCCCATCCGACCTGATGTGCTTGCTACTACCAGTGTTGTAGCATTTGAGATATCACTCTAGGAAGTCCAGAATTTTTAACAGGGAGATACAGCTGGAATTAAATTTTACACTGGGTGTCTTTACTTTGGTGGCGGCACCACCCCAAAGCCGCCACCCAGTGTGACTGCTGGGGGCTTCTGAAGTACAGGGAAATGGTGGGAGGTAGCCCATCCCAATTCTGTGGCAACCTGGAGATTCAAGGAATTTTTCTAAAAGCTATTACTTTCCTTTTTTCATGGGAAAAATGTTTTAATATTTCCATCAATGTTTCAGACAGCATTTTTAAAGAGAATGTGTAATTAAATAATTCAAATTTCTCATGGCAAAAATCTCTTCTTTAGAAACCAAACATTACTAATATATTTGAAACCCTCTAGGTGCCTCTCTTTCATCCTATTTTCTTTTTCCCTATCAGAGATAATTAATCCATAACACTTTGAATTAATTTTCTATTTGTGTTTTCCCAGATCGCACTATAATAAAAACTTGTACTACAGACCTTCCTAGAAGCAGATTTGTGATTACAAGTTTTCAGAGCCTTTATTTAACCCCCATTACACAGGCCAAGATGGATTCATAATCCTCTTTCTTTGCCAGCAGGCAGACTTTTTACTAGTCCACTGTTTTATTGAGGGTGGAGCCTTTCGTGAGGTCCCTCTTTGTAATGGGCTATATCCGTTACACTCCCCAGCATGTGTGGGCCGGAAGCTTGCCTGTCTGCAGGGACTAATGGGACCATTGAAACATAAACCCATAGTCATTCACCCTCTGTGTCCTTGGCTCCCTCTCTCCCTTCAGAGAGAGACAGAGGCTCTGTGATTTATTTACATTTCTGATTTCCAACTCCCTGGCCATTTCTAGCCTCTGGGAAATTCCTTCCTTTCTTATGAGTTTAGCACTAAATGGAAAAGAATAATTGTGTTTTCACTCAAAGATTTTAGTCTTCTATGTTGTCAGGAACGTGTTCCTTTTCCAATTCAGTAGTCTATTTTATGACTCCCAAGAGGAACAAGTTTGTTTACTGCTTCACTCTTATCACTCACCAAGTTGCAACCACCTGCCTTCTATAAATTTCTCACTATATCAAGCACTTTCCCAAATTTCACTCTCTTCCTAGGACACTGTTCCCCAGAAAAATTGCTTCTTATCCCATTTTAGATCTTAACTCAAATGTTTTCTTAACCAAGAGAACTTTGTAGTTCTCCCTAGTCAAAGTGGCCCCTTCGTGAGGTGTTCCTGTCATTTTATTTTATAGTCACAAACATTTCCACATTTGAAATTAATCATCTCAACTTTTTTCTTTAACCACTAAATTTAATTTCCATATTCCAAATAGTCTAAGATCCTTTAGAGCAGTCACTGGCTAACTAATTCATTATTATATCAAGTATGACTGGAATAGTAATTAACACACAGCCCTAGATTGCAATTATAGTAATTAATTAAAAGATTAAGAAAATAACAGTTGAATATTTTTATATAATTCTTCATTCTTTAATGTTTTTCTGGAAGACAAAATTTTGCAACAATCCTTTATTGCCAAGCAATCAAGAAGACAGAAAATAGAATCATGTTGGAAGACTTAGAGAATTCTGACTTAAGTATAGATTCTTTTACATATATTCTAGGTTAATCTGCCTAATTGAACATCTTCCTCTTAAAGGCAACTTGGAAACATTATAGATAATCAAGTACTAATAGCCACAATGTAGATAAGTTTGGAATCTTTCCAAAAAGTAAAGCTCTGAAGGGGAGTAGGGGAATTTATAAAGTTAAGAAAATAATCTTTTCAGGTGTTTTTGTTCTTGTATGGCAGTCAAATAGGAATGAGAAAAAAACCTTAAGATCACCTGAAAGAGATAACAGTCATTGGGTAAACAGTTTTACCAGTGCATTCAACAGGTATTTTTGAGAATCTACAGTATATGCCAAGGCTAGGAATATCAGCATGACCAGAACATGAATGAACACATACTTAAATATTAGTCCTACTCTTGAACTCCCTTAAAAATGTGTTGCAAGCCATAATGCCTAAAAGTAGAGAAAGAGTATGGGGAATATTTTCTGCATGGAGGCAGGGGGAGGGTGGAAAACGGTGGGGGGGTATACCGGGGATATTGGTGGTGGGGAATGTGCACTGGTAGAGGGATGGGTGTTTGATCATTGTGTAATTGTAACCCAAACACAAAAGCGTATAACTATCTCGTAGTGAGTCAATAAAATTTTTAAAAATTAAAAAAAAGTGGGTCTTAACTATTGCATAATTTGGATTACCTAGGTACCTATAAAAATTTTTCTGCCCAGACTAAATTTCAGAAGAGCAAATCGAATTAAAAGTCTGTGCGGAAGAGTAGGGGGAGCATACCGGGGAATGGAGTATAAAGACAGCAAGTAGGACAGTTGTCTTGCATATGCCCAACCTGGGTCTGATACCCAACATCACATATGGTCCTCCAAGCATGCCAGGAGTAATTCCAGAGTGATAAGCCAGGAATAAGCCCTGAACATTGCCAGGGGTAGCCAGAAACAAATATAAAATTAAAAAGAAATTCTCTAAGACTTCAGTGTCAATATATTTTATAGTTCTCAAGGTAATTTCAAACTATAATCAAATTGATGAGTCATTACTCTACCACATTCCCACCTAAACCTTAACCTGTGTTTCATTGTTCTTCCCATTAAAGCCCCATAAGGGGAGGAATTTTGACTATTTTTTCTGCACCTTTATATCCTAATAACTGGTGGGTACTAAGGAAATCTCAACTGATTGGGTGGAAATCTCATTGTATTCCAATGGAAGTACAAAGAACATTGGTGATAATGGGCAAAAATATATTATTATTATTATTATTATTATTATTATTATTATTATCATTATCACCATCAGGGTTATAATGTCTTTACTTAAGATTTCCATTTAGTTTTCTAAAACAAAGCCTGAGATTTCTCTGCCCATTTTAGTCTACATCTGAGGAAGTAGGTGAATTCTCTGATTGATATATTTGGAACTAGAGGCACAACTGACTCAATTTTTTTTCTAAAGGAGTAAGAGCTAGCACCCCTCTTTATCCCATTATGCTTGTTTGTGGGAAAGTATTTCTGTCCAATGTTGTCTTTGGATAGGTATTAAGCCTAGTTCTGACATTGGCTTTCATACTTTCATATATTTAAACTGTATTTCTAGTAAGAATATTGCATCTTTAACTGCCATTCCATATTTCTAATATTTTCACCTCAAATCCCAAACCATGGCCCCCAAAGCAGAACCAAAATAATTAATCTTGTATTGCTTGTTTGAACAATCTGCTAAGAATCGTCCAATAAAGTTTCCTTAGAGGAAAGTGTGTGAAGATTGTTGTATTTCATCCTATAGCCATTAAGCCCTTGTATAAGAGATTCCTAACATGTTTGTTAAAAGTTGAGTCTTATGTACTTACATAAGTGTATATATATATACTTCCTCCATGAGATTGGTTGCCTTCTACTTTAAACCCCATCAAATGTTGTGTGCTACTCTTGACACATCAGTGGTGCAGATTATGAGAGGTCTCATGGCTGCAAATGTGGCCACGTGCTCTAGGAATCCTAAAATATAGAATACAATTATACAGCATATTCACTCATGAGTGAGACTCTTGAGCCTATGGAGAGCGGCCGTGAGCATGGTGGCATTCGAGTTCTGGAGGTTTTCAGCTGCCAGTGCTGTTGGGGGAGGGAGGGAAACTCACCCACTCCAGTCAGAATTACCTGATTAAGACAGACTAGTGCACAGTCTAGAGGCATCTCTGCAGCCTGATTCTATGTTGCTCTCTTCTGGAAGCTTTATTTCTGGGTCTCTATGTCTGACACTTGTAAGTAGTGATTTCCAGCAATGTATTCCCTGGTCTCTTTCAATTTATGGAATTTGAAAAATATGTATGTATACTTGAGTAAACCTGCCAAACTTTTAAAACAGTTTAGAAATTTCCAGAGATCAGTGCTCAGGGGACCCTATAGGGTACCAGAGATTGAACCTGGGTCACCATGTGCAAGAAAAGCTCCCTAACCACTGTACTATCTCTCCAGCCCCTAAATAAATATATATGTGATATTACATTATATATTATATATCTTTATATAAAATATCTTCACATAATATCTTTACATAAAATATCTTTACATAAAATAAAACAAAGACTTCTGATAATAAAATTGATAAATGAAAAATTATTGGTAGACAGTAGATAAACTACAGCATCATTCATTCATCTTATTCTATAAAAATTAAATTGATCAAGTTAGAAATTCATGTACTTCAAATGTGAGGTAGTGAATAGAAATAATAGAATAAAATAACCCAATAATCTTGTATTTAACAAGCACATACCAAAAAATCAAATATCAAAGAAAAATAAATCTAAAATGAGAAAATGCTTATATCTTGCAGGCTAAGATCATGTATGCCGGGTGATTGTGATCTCCTTATTTCATGAGCACTTATCAGGGTGAGTCAACTAATTTTATAGCAGTGCCTTTTTAGAGTGAAAAATACCAGCAGAAATAACAATCAGAAGCTGATGCTATGCTATTATTATACTAGTCATAGGTGGGGGTTCCAAGAAGAAATGTAGTAGTTTCATTAAATGTTGTATCACTTGTATCACTTGTCATCCCGTTGATCTTTGATTTGCTTGAGCGGGTGCCAGTAATGTCTCCATTCATCCCTGTAGGTGCTAGTGTAGCGCAATGGTGTATGTTCACTCCAGGAACACGAAGAGCCTCAAACCGTTCATTCAAGATTTGATGAAGAAGTCTGACCATCTCCTAGGTGGATTGTCATGCAGTCTATTGACATCTCCTGGAATCCAGTCAGTAACAGCTCTAGTCCAGCGGTCGTCTCTAAATCTCATTATGTGTCCCACCCATCTGATTTTCGATCCCTTGGCAAACGAGACAGTATCCCTGATTCTTGATCGCTGACGGAGGTTGGAATTTAAGATTCCTTCTCTCACTTGACTGAAATGTGATATTCCAAGCATAGCTCTTTCGATTCGTCTTTGGAATGCCTGAATAGCATTCTCATCCTGTTTTCATTCCTCATGTTAAGTTCTCAACCCAGGTACACATAGATGCTGCATTCGGATATGTTTGTTTAGTTGAGAGCAAATGAAACATCAGAGACTAGTTTATTTTCATGAACATTATCTAGGTGAGGTTCAGCTGCAGTTCGACCTTTCCACGCTCGAGGTTGAAGTTGGCCAGGATTTGTGCCACTTGCCTAATGTTTGGTGTTATTAGAACTATGTCATCAGCGAAGCGAAGGTGGTGTAGTTGCCAACCGTCTATCTTCACTCCCATTTCTTCCCATTGGTTGTCGCATGACATTCTCAAGGCACTGAAAAGTTTTGGTATCACCCTGCCGAACCCCTCTCTTTATGTCGATGATCAATTCCTTGTATAATGGTGAGATCCTGGTGGTGAATCCGTAATAGAGCTCACAGAGGATCTTGATGTACTGAGTTTGAACATCCTGTTTGGCTAGGGCTTTAATGACCACTTCAGTCTCAACAGAATCAAAGGTCTTCTTTAAATCAAAGAACTTTAGACAGAGGCATCTTGAACTCTCATGAAACCTCAATGAGCTTGATCATATGGTCGATCTTGCTGAATGTTTTTCAGAACCTGGCTTGCTCACATGGTTGTCCTTCATCTAGTTTTCTGCCTATTCTATTCAGGATGACTCTAGTGAACAACTTGTAGATGAGGGACAATAGGCAGATTGGGCAATAGTTGCCGATGTCATGGATGTCTCCCTTCTTGTACAATAGAATGGTCCTGCTGGTTTTCCACTGGGACAGAAACTTGCATTCAGACAGGTAGCATATGAAGAGCTGAGCCAGTGTATTGACGAGTACTAGTGGCAGATTCTTCAGGTGTGCGAGTCTGACTTTGTCTGGACCAAGTGCTGTATGCTTCTTTACCAACAAAATGGCATGTTGGGTTTTGGATGGGAGAATGTTGGGAACGACATATCCATCCTGCGGAATTTTGTATGTGGGCAGGTAGATGTGGATATTAAAGTGATCTGAGTAGAAGTCGTGAATAATCCTCTCCATTGCCCTTCTGGAATATGTGATAGATCCATCAAGACGTAGGAGGGCAGTCATCTTGGTCTTGTAGTTGGTGAAGGACAAGCGAGGGTTGCAAATACTTTTCCCAGCTTCTGCCGCATTGGCCAACACTGCTGCTCTTCTCTCTTTGAGGTCTTCCTTTATAACTTCTCTACACAGTTTTGTGAACTTGGGTTTAGCTTATGATTGCCTGTGTCTCATGCCAAACTACATTGGCAAATGAGCTCAAGAGTTTCTGAAGACAGGCATCTGTTTGTGACTTTCCCACTCTTGGCATTCCTCATGCAGTCATGGAGGTACTGAACCAGTGGATCATATTCCTCATCGAGGTTGTCAACAATGGCATCTTCGCATGTTGCTTCAATAGTGCCAAAGAGCTTCCAGTTGATGGTCATTCTGGGTCATTCTTACAGTTCTCTTCTTAAACTTAAACTTTGCAGTCCTTTCTCCCCACTCTGTGAAGTAGAATTTTGCACAAAGGGGATGGTGGTCCAATCCCATTTGGAATTTTGGGACAACAGCGACATTGGTCAGGTAAAACCATCAATTGAATATGATATGGTCAATTTCATTGTGGAAATGTCTTGGGAGATCCCATGTCCAGTGTTTAGATTCGGCCTTCTGGAACTGTGAGTTATCATGGATGGTCTTGGTTGACATGATGAACTCAGTCTCTCACACTGTTTGTTCCATTCTAGGCTGTGGGTCTTGATGTAGAGTTCTTCAGGTGACTTTCTCAGTCCTATCTTGGTATTAAAATCACCGAAAATGATCTTGTAGAAGGTGTGTTCTTCTTTATAGAACTTCTCCAGCTCCATGTAGAACTTCTCAATTTCTTCTTCATCGTAGTTGGATGTTGGTGCGTAGACCATGAAGAGAGAAACTGCAGGCAGTGAGCCACATCTGTTCAAGTGTAATCATCTGATTCGGGTTGTTAGGTATTCGAATGAATCAATGCTCATGGCCAAGTTCGTGTTGATAATGATAATGACACCACCGATACCTCTACTGTCACATGTTTCAATGAACAGTTCTTCTCCAGTGTCAAAAATGGCATGATGTGATTGATGCCTTTTAGCCTCTGTCAGACCGATGATGTCATAATGATCTTCTGCGCTTGTCCTTGATGATGCTTCTGATGCCAACATACGTGCGTTGAAAATACAGGCAATCATTTTAGTCTTTCTTCATTTTGGCAGTTTAGTTAGGCCCTGAGATTTCATCATACCCTCTTTGCTCATCCTTCTTGACGCTGCAATATTGGGGGCTCTTTCAGAGTCAGGGGAATGAAGCCCATTGTTGTTACTGTTTTTGGTATATTGAATATGCCATGGGTAGCTTGTCAGGCTCTGCCATCCAGGCGGGATACTCTCTGTAGCTTGCCAGGCTCTCTGAGAGGGATGGAGGTTTTTAGGGTGGCCTCTAATCACCCTTAAAGGTGTTTCCATGGTTAACACCATATTTGAACCCCATCAAATATGGTGCAGTAATTATGGAAAATGGGTATTAGGTGTCTTATGATGTGTTGCATGGTTACTTTGCAGCTACAGTCCAGAAAGCGACCTGGAGTGTAGTGGTGGCTGGGTAGTGGAGGTTGTGTCAACATTAAATGTTGACACAAACTAAATCTTTCTATTCCTGAATATCTACCTCAAAACCAAAGATATTTGAGATTTGGCAAACAAAATTATCTTGCTGAACAATATAGCAATTTTCCAACCTTGAAATTCAACAAAGTCCAACAGAACGACAAATTGCAGGCTCAGGGAGAAGTATTGCTGAGTCGAGTCATGAAATTTCACACAGGAAAGGAATTCACATCTGTTCTTAAATGACAATAAACCAGAAAGATAGAAGATTGATTCAGAAGCCTCTGCAAATGTTATAGCTGTTAAAGTACATGAGGACTTAGAGGCATTCCCTTCTATGAGAGTAGGCGTTGGACAAGTAATCCATTCAGCAGGAAAACAAGGTAACAGGCAGTTTATGCTTCCTGAAATGTGTTTCTTAACATGGAATGAAGGAACTGAAGTTACAGTGGTGGCTCACTTTGAAAGACTCAGAACCTGCCTTCATAAAAATCTTTTGAGTGCTCTGTGCCATAACACACAGGCATTTGACATAGCTTACCCTACTTTTTACAATTGTGAGCAAATCTGAAAATATATGAGATGTCCTTTCCTAACATATATGATCAGGACAAATACACATGTCAGAATAGATATGCATAAAATATTGTATGCACTAGTAGAAGTGGAACCCACGTTAAGCAAAAATGTGGTGAAACATTCATTTTGGAATAATAATATGAAGCTGACCTAATGAAAGTACTGAGCTATATTTCTTTTCCCTGCAGCATCTGCATTTTCTTTCTTTTCCTATATCCTTCTTGCAAATATTTCCTTTATCTACCAATTATTATTTTTCTTTGGAAAGAACTTTAAAAGACAGGGTCTGGAGAGATAGGATGGTGGGTCAGGCACTTGCCTTGCATGCAACTGACCTATGTTCAATTCCTGACACTGAATATGAGGATTACCTGAGCACAAAGCCAGGAGTAGACCCTAGGCACCATTAGGTGTAATCTAACATCTTCCCCCTACCCCCCCCCAAAAAAATAACTTGAATCTTAAAGGTTTAAATTTTGAGGATTCCTTAATAAAATATGTTATAGAAAGGGAAATATAGAAGAGGGTACATCCAGTTCATTCTGGATCTACAAAGTGAAACTTCTACCATTTAGTAATAAATAGATAGGTAGATATATAGATAGAGTCTGTGATTTATGACAATGCAAAGACAAAAATAAGAATCTTATATTTTCTTTGTATTTTTTCATATGCTATTTGCCTTTTTTACTTTCCTCTTTCCTTTGAAAGCTTTTATTTCCCAGTTATTCACATATTTCTCACTAGAAGAAATTCAGATTGAACTCATGCTTTACATAGAAAGTTCAATTAATTCTCTGACTATATTTGCAGCATAACTATGACAATACATCTTATCTATCAGTTTTTCTGAGTGCCTAAAACAATCAATAAAGATCATGTACGTAATATAATAGTAAATGGTAATAATTAAAACTAAAACATTATGAAGAGGAGGGCAAGTTAAGAGTCAAGAACTGAAGGGCAGGTTAAGGGTTAACCGCTGAAGTTGCCCTTTGTAACTACTTGACTGCTTTGAAAGATGTCTTCAGGACCTACCTGGGCAGGACTCTGTCACCAAATGGGCCAACAAACTGCCCTAGGAACTATAGGCAAACATTTGCAGGGAAATAGTTAACAGTCAACAAATGTTTAGATATGCAAATCAAGTGACCTATGTGATTCCCTTTGATATATAGATGTGATTCCCTTTGATATGTGAGATTTTCATTTGTCAACAAATGTTTAGATATGCAAATTAAGTGACCTATGTGATTCCCTTTGATATGTGAGATTTTCATTTCTCCCCCAAAAGGGTATAAAAACAGCTAGCTTTTTGAGTTTGGGGCCTTCGGTTATGCCACGCTATTGAGGCACAATTGAAGGTCCCAATATAGCTATATTGGCTTAAATAAACCCCATGCATTTGCAGAAAGAGTTGTCTTGGTTTTGTTCTTTTATCTCTGCGAGCCTCCCCTGGGCAGAGATCTGCCAACCCTAACAATTAAATAATATAGCGAAACATTTTTAGCATGATCGAGTGTTGGGGATGGACTGAGCTATCAGGGCAAGTTCATGTAGACTGTACCACAGATAGGAACATTTTCCCCCTTCAAGCTGCCTTCAGAACATAATTTCAGTATTTGAAAAGAGCAGTTTTCCATCTCTCACAGAAGCCTGGCTGGCCTTTGACATGCAGATCTCAGGTGTGAGCCAGGCCTGACCTTTGATATTGTAAATTGTAGGCTCTGGCCAGGCCTAGTCTTTGGAATGTAGATTTCAGGTGTGGGCCCATTTTGTATTTGAAGTGTAGATTTCAGGTGGCAGCCCAGTCTTGGCTTTGGGGTGTAAATCCAAATACTTGTAGCCCAAGAAATGTTTTGGTTTTTGGTTTCTTATCTTTCCAGAGGCCAAAATTACTGGCCTGCAGATGCAAGGAAACAATGTGTGTTTTGCTGACTCAGTGTCTTTTCTGTAACTTCTTTTGATGCCTTTGATGTCACTGTTTCGAGCCTTTTAGAGGTACCATGATCAATAAATGGAGATCACTAGGCTCTCTACCTTTTAAAGAGATAGAGAGAACCTTGGTCCTCCATGAAACACATTTCTTGAGTATTCCTTATCTCAGCACCTCAGACCGCATGAATATTCACGCAACAATCAAGCAATGTAATCAAAGTGAAATTGGTTCTGAAATGTTACCAAATTATTGAGAATTCTTTTCTTACTTTTAGATGTGGTCTAAATGTATGATTTTTATATCTACAAATAATCTGGAAATTCACACATGAAAATGGTTACTGATGTTATCTAGATAATTTTAATATTCTTCCTTATATTTTTTTGAAATGTTTTCAAGGGTTAAGTCTTATTTTGTAGTAGGTTTTAAAATTAAAACGAAAAATACAGTGGGAATGTACCATAAAATATGGTCCAAGTAAATTGCAGAGTTTAAACCAGAGTTTAAACCACAGCCCAGAAATTATTGTACAGTCCAGTATAGAACATTATGGTCACAAGAAAATATTACCATAAAGAAAAGTCAAGTATAGTAACTATAGAAGCCTGTAGAAAAAAGACATAGAAATAAGGAAAGAAACCTACTAGCATGACAAAAAAAAAATCTTTCAGTCATTTGTATCTTTCTCTTTTATTATTCTTGCTAGCTGAAAGTAAAAGCAAAGTCCAAACTAATTCACTAGCTTCATTTCACAGCCATTACTTATGCAACTGTCACTGATTAAATTATTCCAAAGGTATGCGACTATAGTGAAATAACACAGAATAGTGCAAACACAGATATGTGTTTGTGCAGGTATATATACATATAAGCACATACATGAAAATGTATGTGCATATGTTCTTAGAATACAAAAAATTGCATATAGTTAAAGTGGGCTTCAGAAAAGGAATATTAAAGATTGGGTCCAGGGGGCTGGAGTGATATCACAGCAGGTAGGGCTTTTACCTTGCATGTGGCCAACCTGGGTTCAATTCCAAATATTCCATGTGGTCCCCTGAGCACTGCAGGAATAATTGCTGAATACAAAGCCAGGAGTAGCCCCTGATCGTCACTAGGTGTGATCCCAAAAGCAAAAAAAAAAAAAAAAAGGAGGGGGCCCAGAAACAGTATTTGTTCACATCTTTAAGGAGAAACTTCAAATAAAATCTGTACCTATATTTTTTACTACCCAGCCACCGCCATGCTCCAGGCCGCTCTCCAGACACTTGGGCCGAACCTCACGCACGACTGAAGCCCCGCAAAGCCAGGTAAGCAGAACTTTGAGACCTTGAACTCTATGTTCAACGAGACCTGGAAACAAGATACTCTGTCTGCCTCCTCCAATCTTCGGCATCTGAGGGAGGGGTCCAACCCAGATGCCTCACCCTACACAAGCCAGATAAATACCTCACTAGCCGACCCCCACTACATCCACTACCTAGCCACCGCCATGCTCCAGGCTGCTCTCTGGACACACCATAAAACACTTAATACCCATTATTCCCGAACCATATTTGATAGGGTTCAAATTTGGTGTGAACCATGGTAACAACTATAAGGGTGATTGGAGGCTGCCCTGAAAGTGAAAAAAAATTGTTTTCTTTTGGCTGAAGAAATATAGGAGAGTGGGTAGGACACATACATTTCACTTGGTCAACCCGGGTTAGATCTTGGACACCCCAAATGTTCCTTAAAGCCTGCCAGGATTGATTCCTTAGTGTAGAAACATGAGTAAGCTCTGAGCACCATGGGGTGTGAGCCAAAGTACACACCAAAAAAAAAAAGAAAAGAAATAAAAACATTTTTTCTATAAATTCTTTAAGTTTGTTTCTGGGCCGAAGAGATAGAACAGTGGTTGAGTACTTGCCTTGCAAACAGGTGACCTAGGTTCTGTGTCAGGCACCCAGTATGGTCTCCAAAGCTTGCCAGAATGATTCCTGAGCCCAGAGGCCTGAGTAAGCCCTGAGCACCACCAACTGTTACCTAAAACAAACAAAACAAACAAACAAAAAATGTTCTTTGGAGTTCTTTTTTTCTGATGGCAAATGTGCTTAGTTTTAATAATTTTAAAACGTTCACTAAAGAGAAGACAGCTAAAATCTTTTGGTAATAACATGAAATTCTTGTTTCAAACCAAAAAGAAGTATATATATATATATATATATATATATATATATATATATATATATATATATGTAAAAATTTTGCTTAATACAAGAGGAAAGTATTTGTTAATGGATTAGCTAATCCATTATTTAATTGATACACTGCTTAATAAATATATGCAATTAATCTAGTGTGATTATCAATTATAATAGACTTTTATATACACAGTATAGCAGTGTAGCACTGTCATCTCATTATTCATCGATTTGCTCAAGCGGGCACCAGTAAAGTCTCCATTGTGAGACTTGTTACTGTTTTTGGCATATCGAATATGCCACGGGTACCTTTCCAGGCTCTGCCATGCTGGCGGGATACTCTCAGTAACTTTCCAAGTTCTCTGAGAGAGATGGAGGAATCGAACCCGAGACAGCCGTGTGCAAGGCAAATGCCCTACCTGCTGTGCTAAGGATGCAGAATCTCCTGCCCCTACTCCAGGCTTCACTGGGGGCCCTCAGAGCCGGGCAGAGTGAGTTTCCCTCCCCACCCCAAGCAGAGCCCTGGCAGCCAGAAACCTCTGGAACCCAGCCACAGCCATTCTCAAGGCCACTGTCCACATGCTTGGACGAGCTTCACACATGAAGGAACTGGCAGGGGAACCCAGGTGTGCAGGACCCATGGCTGAGATCTCCAAGCTTGCTCAGATTGGGCCTGGGCCTCCTCCACCCAGACACCCCATCTTCCAGTAGCGTGGCAGTCACACCCACAAACTGTCCCTTGTGTCATGTAATCCAATCAATGGCCAAGATCCAGAGACTATAATACAAAGCTCCTTGAAGTGCCACTCTGTTTGCGGCAGTACTACATCTTATAGTCTAGTCCATTTATGTACCTAAAGCAGCACACATGTGTTTAGTTCTAAGATATTTGCATTCTCCATCCCTCTTGGAGAGCCCTGCAAGCTACTGAGAGTATCCCACCCACACGGCAAAGCCTGGAAACTTCCCCATGGCATATTCGATATGCTAAAACAGTAACAATAAAGGGTCTCATTCCACTGACCCTGCAAGAGCCTCTAATAAGGCACCATTGGGAAGGACGAGTAAAGAGAAGCTGCTAAAGTCTCAGGGCTTAGATGAATGGAGACGTTACTGGTGCCCGCTCGAGCAAATCAATGAACAACAGGATGACAGTGATACAGAATCTAGTGTGATTATCAATTATAATAGACTTTTATATACGAGGTAGTTTGTTGACTAACAGTAACTGTTGAGTAAATTTAAACGCAAAAAGCTTTTCATTTAAATACCCTATACTAAATGTGTACAAAGACAACTTTGCCATCTAATTTTTGTGTATTGCCATTTCAGAGATGAGTAGAATTAAAGTTTTTGACCTGTAAAATAGCATGTAAACTGTGTAACATCTCCAAGCTAAGCCAGAATGTTCAAAATGTGATCTAAAACATAGCCTGAAAAAAAAGATATTGTAAAACAATCTTGCTATAACTGCAGTATTCCATTATCACTGTCATAATATTCATGATGTATTCACTTGTGAATTCCTTTATTAATTGTTAGGTATTTACTCTCCAGAATAAGTATCAACATACTAAGGTGGTATGTTTGAGTGCATTTAAGTTTGTAAATCATTGCTGTAAGAAAATTAGATGTGTGAAGAAGAGAAAAAATAATTATATAGCCATACTGATCTTGAAGATTCTGAGTGGATAGGAAAAAATTAATCATTTCTGGGGAGGTTGGAGGTTGGAGAACAAACCAAATCAGCTGTATCAGAGTGTCTCTGTTGGTCCTCCTCAATGAGAAGTGACCAGACACTAGCAAATGCTAGGGGAAGAATTATCAGACAGGCAGTGTGCAGACTGATATGCAGGTGATGTGATTTTATTGGCAGTCTGTGGAGAGCAATGGGGAACACAGAAAGCTGTCCCACTCTTCCAATGGAGGTTTGCAGTTTCATAGGAGCTGCTTTCCTGCCCTGACACATTGGCCACCCTCCTCTCATTCCACTTCAGTAAGTCAATCTACGGCGGTGCCCTTGTTATGACTTCCTTGATGAAGCACAATTTTCAGACTAGCTGGATTCTGGCTTGGGACCCTCTGGGAGACTAGCTAACCTTACTCTGGGCTGTTGTCTTCTCTTCTTGCCACTCCTCAGTGTGCCCCTGTATTTTGGTAGTTCTTTCTGTGCCCAGATGAACAACTTCAGCACTGGGTTAATTCAGTATTCTTGCTTTGTTCTTTTTTCTAAATTGCGTTCCTGGTTGTTTACTTGCTAGTTCTTTACTATCTATATCCAAAAATACACTGAACCAAGCCAATATTTTTCCCAAAATAACTGAACAAAAGAAAATGGTAAATTGTAAAGTGATAAAAAAAAAATTTAACTCAGGCCGGGGCATTATTAACCTAACTTGGCATTTTGAAAAATAATTTTATTTTTCTCCATGTGGAGTAATTTAAAATCCCTTCCCTAAAAGAAATGAAATTGTAAGGTAATGGCCAGGGACTTTTTTTTAAAGTAAGTTATAACATCCTCTATCAATTGTTTTTGCTTTGCTACATTATCAACATAAACATTTTACAACAAAATTTAAAACATCAGGTGGGACCTTGTAAACATTAATACCACCTCAAAATTATGACTGAGTTTAATTGCATCTCTTCATACCACCTGCCACTGAAGGAGTAACTAGTTCTCAGAGAAAGCACTTTCTGTTTTGTTGAGGAAAGTAGAATACAGGAATAGCTTCCTAAAAGAATGACTGAGTTATGTAGGAAGATTACTCTACTGACGTTACGAGACTGAAGAAGAAATGAAGACCACGAAATTGTGAACAAATCTTTGTACCTCAGGGAAACTAGGGTGGACTCTCATCCCAGTCACACAGTCCACAAAATGCCAAAATCGAAGAGACAAGATAGTGGACTTGTAAAGTATAAATCCCTCCAAAAGACCAGTCATAAAGAAAAGAAAAGGCAGGCCAGCAAACTGGTCAAGGATCTCGAAAGCTGGAATGACCAATCAATTAATTAGAGCTACATTGGTAATACATTTCTATCAGAGACTCAAACAAAATGGCTCTTGGAAACACCAAAATGGCAAGGATATTCCAGCACCAGTCTTGGGAAAACTGAAAAGTCAAATTCAGAGCTCACATACCAGTAAAGTATTTTCTCTTTAAGTCAATGACTTAGGCTTTAACAGCTAAAACCAAGTCATTTTAAAAATACAATAAAAGCTGGAGCTATAAAGACTGTGGAAACTTACTTAACAGCATGAGCTAAAGATAACCAGGAATTTGCCACTGGGAACTATTTAATGCTTTTGATGGAGCTGCAGCACATAGGGCCTAAGGTAATTGATGTACAGAAAGAACAAGCTAATAAATACTACTTCTAGAATTTCTATGATTTAATGGGGATGGGAGTGTTAAGTTGATGGATAAGTCCCACAATGCTTTTCTTTTATAAGGTCTGCTAAGTCTTGTTGGCAATCATATTTCAAATTCATTCATAAGGTCCCTATAGAAGAATAAAAAGCAAGTGTCATGTGTCTGGACATCCACCAACAAAATAGCATAAAGGTTGTATATACATGCTCAGCATTTAGAAATGTGTTAAACTATTTCTTCTGGTTATTCCATTTAGTGCTGCTTTTGTAAGCCTAAAAGTGTAGGCATTTTCTGAGTTGCAGACTTCAGTAGGTTCTACTAGAAACTAAACAATAACATGAACGGCCTTCTTGGGACCCTTCTACAGGGAATAGGGAGATAAGTGAGAGTTACTAATGTTTCTGGACTTGATATTTCTTTTCTTTATGATTGATCTTTGTTGTTAATTTTTTTGAGGAAGATAATTAAAAACTAAATTTGTGTCATACATGACTCTACAGTTGGGGCGTATATTCATTAGTAAAAGTCTTCCATTGAAGCGGCTGGAACAATAGCACAGCAAGTAGGACATTTGCCTTACACGCGGTAGACCCAGATTCAATTTCCAGCATCCCATATGGTCCCCCAAACACCGCCAGGAGTAATTCCTGAGTGCAGAGCCAAGAGTAACCCCTGAGCATCGCTGAGTGTGACTCAAAAAGTAAAAAAAAAGTCTTCCATTGAAGTCAGTACCATTTGAGCCATCTACTTTTGCAAAATAAACCACCCCCAAACTCAGTGGCTTAAGAAAATTAACTCTTTATCATTCCTGCTGATTTAGAAGTCAGCAAGAAGATACTACCTATCTCAATCAATCTCAGGGCATCTCTCCTGTGCTACCCAGTGTTTACAGTAAGATGGTTCAACAACCAGAGGCTTAGGACTGTAGGATGCCCCTGGAAAGGTTAACTTAACTGCTAGATTCTAAGGATCAAAGTATATCAAGGTCTAGTACCAATCTAGACTTATATCACAGTCCAGTTTAAAGATTTGAAGCAAAGGAGTCTGTGGGAAAAGATTTTAATAAGGCATATAAACATAGGAAGAGAGAAATAGTTATCATTTCTTTAATAGGAGAGAAATAGTTATCATTTATTTAATATGCAGATGAACAAAAACAATGTCTTGAAGCCTAATCTATATTACTTGTATTAATATTTTACAAAATGATAAACATGACAAAGTTATTTGTGTCGCCAAAAATACCTACGGGGGAAGCTAATGATTAAGGATCTTCAGCCAGATTGCTTAGATTTGAATCCTGGCTCTAAAGTGTATTATCTGCTGAATCCTGGGGAAAATGGCTTACTCTAAACATAGATCGACTCATCTATGTAATTGGAATGATAGTAGCACCTTAATCAAAATATTATTCGTTATATTAGATAATATATAAAACCTGACATGTAGTGACATTAAAAATTTCATGCTATTTTATTACTACTGAGTCTAATAGGAAAATATTTTAAAATAACAGCATAAAATGGGGAAGCCAAATGTTTTCTATCTGGACTTGCAAGTCATCAGCCCTCACTGCAATATTTTGTAAAATTAAATACAACACTAAGCACATACCTACCATGTAATGTAGATTTCAGCTTCCTATAAATGTTTTTTGTTTCAAATCTTATGAAATCTTTTCAATAGCATTTAACAAATATATAAATATTTTATACCTATGTCACTTAAAACAAAAATGAGATTATGAATTTACTTTAAAACATTTTAAAGAAAGACTTTATCAAGCCATGTATAATTTTAGCAGTTCTTTCCAGATAGGACCTAAGGGAAATAGTGCAAATAAAGGCTTTCATAAAGCTAAAGGGAAATATTTCCTTTCCTTCTCTCCCCAAATCTCACTTGCAATCCTTTTACCCATTACCCCCCAGAGCCATAAAGGAACAGATCAAAGGTGTTACAACCTCAAGTTCATGTATCACAAAAAGAACATATACTACCCATGGGTAGAAAAAGAAGACAAAGCTAGCCTTCTCAACCACAGATCACAACTAGGGAGTATGTATCAAGCTCCTTTCACTTAAAAGAAAGATGGCAGTGTGTCTGTGAGATACAAACAAAGGAAAAATCTGGGGAAAGAAGGATTCCAAATCACCAGAGAAACCAATTATGCTTCCAAGAAGCCAAAACATAAGCATAAGCCTGTGTGCCCAGGGCTTAAAAGAAATCAGCGCAGAAAGAAAATTAGGCTTCAGATCTAAAGGAAATCATCTTCTTTGTATATCCTGCCTGCAGTTTTGAATTTTTTTTTATCTCCATAGAATTTGCATGAACCATTTAAATTCATTCTCCTTGCACAGATACAGCACATTTTCAGCACATTGACTTTCCAGTGAAAGTAGAATTTTACAAATGCTGTTTGGTTCTGTTTTGTAGAACAGATCACACTCACAGACTTTGGTTTGAAACTTCAGAGGTGAAGAAGCTATGACACAGGAAATTGTCAGAACGTATGTGTGGTCTATCCTTTCATTCTCACCCTAATTCTACAATCCCATTTTACAGATGAGAAGATAAACTCAAGAGGTCACATGATTTGGCTAAGGTCACAGTACAAGTATTCCACTAGAGCTATACCAGAGTGGGTACTTGTCACTTTATTGGGAAAAGTAAGAAGCGGGCATGCAGGTCACAACTCCTACCCTAGCACAGTCTCCCACTTTGGGACACTCATTTCCTGAAAACAGTTCTATTTCACTTCTTCTGAATTCTTCTCCACTCACATCACACAAGTGCCTTAGACAGAACAATCCAAAACTATCCAAATTTACTATATCCTCCTGCTCTTGAAACACACATTAAATAAAATTCAGAATTGGAAAGGAAGAGGAGCTAAAATTAAATGTGTATGGTTGATATAGATTTGACACTGGTAAAATTTAACTTGGTTTTCCATGTTTATTGTGCTGAACTTTTCAAACAAAATTGGGCCCTGATATTTCTCTAATTTCAAAAATAGAGCATGAACAAATGACAATGAATTATCAACATTTAAATTTGAATACCTCATAGATTTGCCAATCGATTTTAAATTTCTTTTAAGGCACAGAGATCTTAGAAATAGACTTTGATCTACCACTGCCCTTTAAGAAGATTGAAGTGGTTAAATGCTAATTATCAAGCATGCACCTGTAGAAGTGAAGCTTGTGTGAGACTCAGAATTTATAAGATTTTTAGGACTGGAGTGATAGCACATTGGGTAGGGTGTTTGCTTTGAATACAGCCAACCTGGGTTCAATTCCTCCGTCCCTCTCAGAAAGCCCGGCAAGCTACAGAGAGTATCCCCCACACAAGCAGAGACTGGCAAGCTGCCTGTGGCGTATTTGATATGCAAAAAACAGTAACAAGTGTCACAATGAAGACATTACTGGTGCCCGCTCAAGCACATCGATGATCAATGGGAAGACAGCGCTATAGGGCAGTGCAGATAACTAACAGATTATGAGATGAGTAAATGTACTGGTTAATATTGGTAATTACAATTACTGATACTGTCCACTGTATTATTTTCCCAAAAGGTTTGCAAAATCAGTAATCCTCATGTGTAAGATGAAGCATTAAATATAATGCTAAATATTCAGTATATGACTTCACTTAAATCAATTCTTAAATGTATTTTATGTTCAAGAGAATGCTTTAAAGGTGTGTGTGCTGGTAAGCATCTGTTTAACCTTAAAAGATTGGAGCAAAGCAGGGTGGTACTTATGGAAGTAGAGTCAATATAGCTAGACAGACACTTTTAGCCATATTTTTTCATGGGTTCTTCTATACATAAAAAAGGGCAAGAAGCCATGATAAAGTTTGAGCTTGGGGTTTAAGTCAACTAAAAAATATATAGTTTAGATTTTTAATTTCTTCTGTTTACGGAAATAAGAAATAAAAAATCTAATTTCAGTTAGTTTCTAGATCAACTCACATCTGTTGATCTAGAAAATAATTGAAATTACTAACCAAAAACTAAAATTCAGAGAGAAATTTAAAGAAAAACTCATTGTCAATGAAACTGTTTGCTGAAGGAAATTCAGTTTTATGTGAGAGGAAGTCAGTGGGGTCTTCTTTACTTGATTCCTTAGCCACTTGATCAAATTTCTCTCCTATCACCCATAAGATTACACAATTGTGGTAGACTTTGTTTGGCTACAACCTGCTCAGAGAGGAAATCAGAGTTTCTCCCAAGGTGTTTTTATAAATATTTGACAAAAGTTGTTTCACTACTAAAATATAGATGAATCTTCAATGCTGGATAAAAACACATACTCTTACTATTATTTTTCCCAGTCACTTAATATATGACACATTAGGATCTCTCTCATTTTAGTAATATGCTTGATAATCAGAAAAAGAAGTATTTGTTTAATGACAGGTCTCTTTAGCTGATATAATTTCAAGAGAATTTAATTTTATACTGCATAAACTTAATGGCTATTTGACATCTCTTCTTCCAATCCTGTTCAGTGTTAGTGAGGCATATCAAATTGACATGTTCAGAGAGCAAACAGTAGTTATGCAAGTAAAGTTGCAAATATCCCTTTTGTTTATAACCTCTGGAGTGGCCAAGTGATCTTGCTGTGAGTCTGTGGAAAAAAACTGCATAAACATATTGTTCATGAGGAGTTTAATTAATGTCATTGTTTTGAAAGAGGTAAATATGGGGCTGGAGCAATAGCACAGTGGGTAGGGCGAACCAGAGTTCGATTCCCAGAATCCCATATGGTCACCTGAGCACCGCCAGGGCTAATTCCTGAGTGCAGAGCCAGTAGTAACCCCTGTGCATCGCCGGGTGGAGTGTGACCCAAGGAGAAAAAAAGAAAAAGCAGAAGAGGTAAATATCAGGACTCTTCAGATTGCCAACCTTTAGTTTTATCTCCAGCCATTGTTTTATGAAAGAATACTATTAAAAAAATCTGCTGCCCCAAATGTCCCCCTTTTTACTTTCCATTTCCCAAAATCCTGGCAATCCATTAAGGTTGGATTCTATTTCACCTTCTCTGTAAAGAATTACCTGAGCACTACAACCCACAGACACCATATTTTTTTTCAAATTTCTTTGGCTCTATCAGGAATAAAAATAGTTATTAAATCATAGTCCTGAGTTTCAGCTGTGACAAATCCTGGCAATGTGGTTATGGAAAGGTTTTGTCTCACCACTGATTCCTGATTTCCTCATCATTATTGTCTCATAATGCCTTATTTCATCAAAGTGATAGAATTGCGTGGAAAGTTTATCCATATTCCCAAACACTCTACCACACCCTTGGCAACCTTGTCTCTTACTACATTTTCTGTATGTTCTTTTTATTAATTCACCTAACATTTTTTCAGGTGCATTAAATTTTATTTTATTTTGTTCTTTATCTTAAGAGTTTCAGCTCTGCCAGGATGGTATGCCTTATTTATTTATGTCTGTACCCTCTGCTACTGATTTTACTGCTTTGCAAATCTTAGCTCACTAGGCTGTGTAGACTGATAACATGATATTTTTTAGTCCATGTAGATGTATATGGGGTACTATAATTTTCAATGCAAGAAGACTTAGGAGAACATTACAGAAGGAAGAGAGTATGACTTAGAAATAGATGTAGTCTGTAAGCTAACACTCTCATTTTAGTTATTATATGTAGCCATAATATGATACAGGGAGTGCATGAGGGAATAAAACTTGGCACTTTGAATGGCTCTTGTCTTAACTGTGTCTAGTTCATTCAAGTCAATGAGGTCTAGTAAAATAACTCCTCTCAGAATATTCAGACTGTGAGTCTGGGGATTTCCAACATTCAGAGGGCATCTAGGTCAACAAGTTCCCTTAGTTTTGGGTTACTAATGGAAAAGAATATAAGAGGCATGATTCTGAATGGCAGAGCAATAGTACAGGGGACAGAGAGTTTGCCTCACAAGTGACCCACCTGGTTATAATCCCTAGCACACAATATGGTTCCCTGAGCACAGAACAATGAGTAAGCCCTGAACTCTTCACCTGTGGCCCAAAAACAAAAAAAGAGAATTTTGATAGTAAGAATGTATAAGGGTGTGTATTAAGTGTTAATTATCTTTATTACCAGTGACTTAAAGATCAGTAAGTAGTAAGGAATGAATTACTAAAACCTATGGCCAGGAGTATATAATATCTTGTTAATCTTTGTTCCATCTGGGAATGTAACTAACAAAATCTTGGTCATGTTTCTGTTGGCAAAACATTCTGGCTTCGTTACAGATTAATTATTTAGCTGATGAACAAACATACTCTGGTATTATGAGTCTTCAGTCTTGCATTCAACATTTTCTAATATATTTATTTTATCTTGTATACTCACATGAACCAATATATCTCCCCAATGTCTTATTTGCTTAAGTAGGATCTAAATGTTACGTTTGCCATTATGTACATTATCTATTTTTAAGTTACATTTGTAATAGGAAGACAAACTTTTTTTTTAAAATTTATTTGTTTTTAATTAGTGAATCACCATGAGGGTACAGTTACAGATTTATACACTTTTGTGCTCATGCTTTCCTCATACAAAGTTCGGGAACCCATCCCTTCACCAGTGCCCATTCTCCACCACCAGTAAACCCAGCATCCCTCCCACCCTCCCCAATCCCATCTCCCCCCACCCCACCCTGCCACTGTGGCAGGGCATTCCCTTCTGTTCTCTCTCTCTCTAATTAGCTGTTGTGGTTTGCAATAAAGGTGTTGAGTGGCCATTGTATTCAGTCTCTAGCCCTCATTCAGCCTGCAACACCCTTCCCCCACATGGCCTTCGACTACATTATAGTTGGTGATCCCTTCTCTGAGTTGCCCTTTCCCCAGAATGTGAGGCCAGCCTCCAAACCATGGAGTCAACCTCCTGGTACTTATTTCTACAATTCTTGGGTGTTAGTCTCCCACTCTGTTATTCTATATACCACAGATGAGTGCAATCTTTCTATGTCTGTCTCTCTCTTTCTGACTCATTTCACTCAGCATGAAACTTTCCATGACGATCCACTTATATGCAAAGTTCATGACCTCATTTTGTCTAACAGCTGCATAGTATTCCATTGTATAGATGTACCAAAGTTTCCTCAACCAGTCATCCGTTCTGGGGCATTCGGGTTTTTTCCAGATTCTGGCTATTGTAAACAGTGCTGCGATGAACATATAAGTGCAGATGTCATTTCGACTATACTTTTTTGCCTCTCTGGTATATATTCCCAGCAGTGGTATTGCTGGGTCAAATGGGAGCTCAATATCTAATTTTTTGAGAATCGTCCATATTGTTTTCCAGAAGGGCTGAACCAGTCGGCATTCCCACCAGCAGTGTAGAAGGGTCCCTTTCTCCCCACATCCTCTCCAACAGTGGTTGCTTTTGTTCTTTTGGATATGTGCTAGTCTCTGTGGTGTGAGGTGGTATCTCGTGGTTGTTTTGATCTGCATCTCTCTAATGATTAGTGATGTAGAGCACTTTTTCATGTGCCTTTTGGCCATTCGTATTTCTTCTTTGATAAAGTTTCTGTTCATTTCTTCGCCCCATTTTTTGATGGGGTTGGATGTTTTCTTCTTGTAGAGTTCAACCAGTGCTTTATATACCATTGATATCAACCCCTTATCTGATGGGTATTGTGTAAATATCCTTTCCCATTCTGTGGATAGTCTTTGTATTCTGGTCACTGTATCTTTTTCGGTGCAGAAGCTTTTTAGTTTAATGTAGTCCCATTTGTTGATCTCTGTTTTTACTAGATTGCTTAGTTCCGTATCACCTTTGAAGATACCTTTATCTTCAATATCATGGAGGGTTTTGCCGGCCTTGAGGAAGACAAACTCTTATCTTGAGTTCTTCCTAGGTAATATGATAAAATTCAATGATAGAAGGTCAGAGTGATAGTACATTGGGTAAGATGCTTTTCTTACATGTGGATAAACTGCATATGACCCCAAATCTATATATGACCCCTGTGACCTTCTAGGAGTGATCCCTGAGCACAGAGTCAGGTATAAACACTGAGAACCACCAAGTGTGACCCTACAACAAACAGAATTGCAATGATAGAGCTATATAAAAAGCACTGTAAGATGAGGAACACCTAAATTATACAACTGCTTGTAAGAGTAGTGAGAGAAACCTTTTCCAATAAATCCCTCCAAACTGAGTTTTCTAACAAGAGAAGTATAGGCCAGAGATATGCTGAAATAAGGAGCATTCTACAAAGGGATACTTTTTATACATTTAAATATAGGATAGCTTTGGGGAACAATACAGACTGAAATTTCCTGATGTAACTATAGCACAAGACATAATTCCTTAAAGAGAATAGTTAGAGGGTGATGCAGGGGACAGACCACAAATAACATATGTATCATGTTATGGGGAATTAACTTGATGCTGTTCTTAGAACTATTAAGGAATATAAATAGACAAAATGATGACATATGCTAGATTAAAAATGAGAAAGAATGTCATGTTTAAACAAAAGGAGAGCAGAGGCTGTAAGACAAAAATATTTGATCATGACAAGATTGTTGTGTTTGGGAAATCAAGCTATTGGAAAGTTGGATATTGCCTCTGAACTCAGGAGTTAAAATGCAAATTGGGAAGTCATCAGTAATCAAAGCCACAGACTTGAATTGTCATTTGAGTGTGTAAGATGCCAAGAGTAGAGAAAATTCTGGAATGTGTATTTTTAAAAGAGTGCTTGATAGATACTTAGAATGGCCAGAGAGAAATGTTATAGAAGCTGAGGGAAGAGAGTGTTCTCTGAGAAGGAAATTATCAACGGTAAAAAATGTCATTTGGCTGGAAATTGACTTTCAGTTTGACATTTTAATCCTCATCACATTTTCCAGTAAAATACAAACTTTCTCATTTGATTGACAGTTGCCTGGGCCCACTTTGATTATAATTTAAGATGGTCTATGCTTTAATAAAGAAGGCAGAATTTCAAGAACATAACGAAAGTACTAATTGAACTGCAGCTTCTTTTTAACATGAGTGATCTAGAACCAACAACAAAGTTGCTGAAACAGTGTATTTGAGACATGGACTAATATGAAGTGTTCCTCAATTTAGTGTTTTACTGTGAAAGTTAGACAGAGCAGCAACTTAACTTGCTGCTTTGTCTAACACTCATCGATTTAAAGAAGGTTTTTGATTCTGTTGAGAATGAAGAAGTCACCGAAGCCCTAGACTAACAGGGTGTTCAAACTCAGTTCATCAGGATCCCCCGAGAGCTGTATTACAGATTCACCACCAGGATCTCACCATTCTACAAGGAAGTGGTCAACGACGTAAAGAGAGGAGTTCAGCAGGATACCATTTCACCAAAACTCTTCAGTGCCACCCTCGAGAACATCATGCGATGACTGGAATGGGAAGGAATGGGAATGTAGATAGATGATCAGCAACTACACCACCTCCACTTCGCTGATGATATCGTTCTAATAACACCAAACATTAGCCAAGCAGAACGAATGCTGGCCAACCTCTACCATGAGTGTGGAAAGGTCAGACTGCAGCTGAATCTCACGAAGACAATGTTCATGAGAAATGGACTAGTTCCTGATGTTCCATTTGCTCTCAGTGGAACGAATACCTCCAAATGCAGCAGTTATGTGCACTTAGGTCAAGAACTCAACATGATGAACAACTTGGCACCAGATCTGTGCAGGAAGAGGAAAGCACCGTGGAATGCCTTCAAGAGCATTGAAGAAATTGTTATGAGGACGAAGAAACTCCGGCTCTGGACACATCTTTTTGACTCCACTGTTCTTCCTGCAGTAACATGCCTCAGAGACCTGCACCCTAGGAAAATAGGATGAGAGCGCTGTTCGGGTTCCCCAAGGAGGAATAGAATGACTTATGCTTGGAATATCATATTTCATTCAAGTGAGAAGAAATCCAGAGTTCCGACCTCCATTGATGATCGAGGATCAGGGATGCTGTCTCGTTTGCCAAGGCGTCGAAAACCAGATGGGCCAGACACTTAATGTAATTTGGATATGACCTCTGGACTATTACTACTAGATTCCATGGGATGTCAAAAGAATACCTAGCTTCCCACCTATGAGATTGTCGTACTTCTTCATCAAGACCCTGAATGAATGGTTTGAGGTACTCTGTGTTTTTAGAGTGAGCAGACGACAGGGGCTACACTAGCACATGACAGGGATGAATGGAGACATTACTGGCTCCCACTCGAGCAAATCGATGAGTAATGGGATGTCAAGTGATACAAGTGATTGTGAAAGTTAGCTCAGCACTACTTTCTGCTAATCGGGATAAATATTCATAGTTCTCTCTATGAATATTTTCCCATCTCCTCTACCACAGATTTCTCATCTCAACACATAACTGTCCAACAGCTGCTCATTTTGTGCGCAGGAAGATTTATTTTCAGTGACCATGAAATGACATACTAACCATATCTCCAGAGAGTTGGTTCTTTTCAAAAGACATACACCTTAGTCTGGCAAACCTGAGAAAACTGTCAAGCTCTGTTCCAACAGAATGTCAAATGTCAGGTTTTAAAATCTTAAGAAATTAAATTTCTGTAATGAGAATTCATCTGTGTCAGACAAAAAAAGGAAATAAGGTGCACATTTCCATAATTTCCCTTATACATTTTATAATAATTTGCATGTATCAATTATTACCATATGAGAACCCTCCTTAATACAATAAAATATCAATGAATTTTTATTTTCAAGATTCAATAGATTGAGTTGGTGTTTTGGATGACATTTCAGCTGAACCCTTTCCTGTGACTAAATTCAGCTGTTGAGTTGGCTGAGATGAAACAATTGAGATGACTTCACTCACGTGTTGGACCATTGGTGCTGGCTGTGGCTGGGGCACCTCCACTCTGCTCTACATCATTTTTCATTTTCCTGTAGCATTGATCACTTTTATTTCATCACCATCTCAGGGAAGATATCAAAGAATGTGAACATGGAACCTTCAAGGACACATAAGACTTCACATTGGAGCTTGCCAAGTCACTTCCACTGCATTTTTTAAATTTAAAACAAGCTTCAAGACCACCCCAAATTTAAGAGAGGAAAATGACTTCATCTCATGATAGGATAAACAAAAAATGCTTTTTTTCTATTCAATCTTGCTGTTTGTATTCCTGTGTGTTGTCTTAAGTTTGCATAATTGTTACCTAATTCATGATGCAAAAGAGCATAAAAACTAAAGCAAATTCTTTAAAAACTAATTATATGGGTTCAAATCTCAGATTTTCCAAGCTAAAACCAGACATACCACTGTGTAGGGCTGGAGTGATAGCACAGCGGTTGGGCGTTTGCCTTTCAGGTGTCCAACCAGAGTTCGATTCCTCTAGCCCTCTCGGAGAGCCTGGCAAGCTACCAAGAGTATCGAGCCGGTGTGCAGAGCCTGGCAAGCTACCTGTATGTATTGGATATGCCAAAAACAGTAACGTTAAGTCTCTCAATGAGAGACGTTACTGGTGCCCGCTTGAACAAATCGATGAACAATGGTATGAGAGTGACAGTGACCACTGTGTACTTCAATGAGTTTCATGAATATATAATGATATCGTATAAAGTGTTTAGTATTTGACATTTAACATGCATAATTTTTTATTATTATTTTGGGACCACATTCTGGGGTGTTCTGAGCTTATTCATGGCTCTGTTCTCAAAGATCATTCCTGCTTGGGGGAACATGTGGGGCCAAGGATTGAGTCAGGTTAGTCCCAAGGCAGATGCCTTACCCACTTTACTAGGTATCTAGCCCCAACTCTCATCAATTTTTAAGTACCATATTTTAATGACCTGTTTTACTATTCTACATTATAAATATCTTTCCCATGTTATTACATTATTTTCGCATATAGTTACAAATTTCTATCCAGCAATTGCTTATGTTGCTATTCACAATTTTCTTATCTCCTCTTTTATACATGTAGTCTCATTTACATTGTTGCCAATCAGATATTGAATGTGAAGATGAAATTTAGGTATGAAACTATATTGTTTGATTACACTCGGACCTATATGTATGTCTTTATTTATTTTGGGAATGTTTCCATGTGTATGTCTTTATTTATTTTGGGGGTATTTCCATATGACAAATTCTCAGGATTTCAATTTCTGGCAATGAATTTTTTCACTTCATATATATGTATATACATGTATATAGAGATAGATATATCTACATATCTATCTCTATATACATATATATCTATATATACATTGCCAAATTTCTTCCAATAAATGGATATACCTTCATATCCCTGCCATACACTGATTTGAGGGTCTACCTCTTTATCCCCAATTATGGTGCGTTAGATGTGGCAATATCTCCAGATGGAGTGCTTGAGAATTCTGACTATTTAATTTTCTCATCCTGGTGAAAACAGATTAAAGCTAAGCAGAAAAGCAGTCCTTCGTGCTATCCAAATAATTTGAGGAAAATATGCAGGGAATAGAAGCAAACATGTCTAGTAAAATACAAAAATACAATCTTCACATTTAAAAAAATAGTTGCCATCTGTCCTTTTAACAACAAACTAAAAGTTATGCATTTAAAGTAAGAGTTAAAATTGCTATTTTTATTTGATGGTTAGTTTGGTTTTATTTATGATAATATTTAAATAGTGGAAAATGGTTAGAAAAGCCAAACATAAAAATTTCCATAGTCGCCAAAATGTCCAGTTAAGTTTCTCTGCTGCGAAACAGGACAATAGATGGGTTTGACATTTACAGAGGATTTGTACTCTCAACATTAGATGGATGCTCAAACACAATAGCTATCATTTCTTATCTTCTAATCATATTTTAATAGAACAAATTTGCGATACTTATGAACATGAATATATTCTTGGCAGTGCAGGTTATTTAAATGGACACATCACTTTAAACTAAACCTTCTCCATCTGTTCAGCTCTCTAATTACAATGCATAAAGTATATAATTCACAATTACATCATAAAAATAAGATCTACATTATATCAACTCATGTCAGAGTTTTCAATCTACACAAGTTGGCATCTGTTACAGTATTAATATTTGCTTCCTTCCAACAAATCTGGAATAAACTCAGCACTTTCTCAATTAGGAAAATCTGAACAAAAATTACACGTTTGCATAAACTTTGCTTTGTTAAATTATTCCTTCTGTAAAATTTTGTTGTTCACAATCACTTTAACTATAATCTTACATTAATGTAGGACCATATCTGTCTCTGATTTTGATGCCTTACAGCTTTTGTTAAAAGAATGGAAACAGAAGTCACAATAAAATGTTTTCCAGAAAATACCATGAGAAAGTTATTTTTTCAGTCTACTTTTGCAATACAAATGATATAGTTGAGAATACAGATACAATTCATATCAGTATTATATTTTAAAACATATGTGTAATATTTCCATCCTAGAAGAGATTGACTTGATCTAGAAGCCTATCTGAAGGGAAGCCAGAGGAGGATACTGGATGAAGGGTGTGAAGAATGGAAATCCGTCCCTTTCTCCATTCTCTCTCCTGGGTAAGGCTGTGGATTGGTTGGTGTTCTGAATTTCCTACAGGCCATATCCTTGTATGTTCTTGCATCTTATTTGGTCCTGCATGCTTATGTATTCAGTTATTCTTTTTGCTTACCTTTGGCCTGGTTGCATTTTTTTTAAATTCCCAGAATGTGTTTTCTTTTGCATATTTGGTTCTTTCAAAATTGGAACTTTGAGCTTTCTTTGTTTAGTGTCACCATGGTGACATACTTATCTAAAGGCAAAACAAAAGCTTTATTTCTGGTGATCACATTTGAAAAAGAACAAAAAATTAGAGGGTACTGGATGATTCAGATATCAGAAAGGAAGAACTTATGATTTCAAGAAAATTAAAAAAAACTTTATTTTTGTTAGGGATTGATGCAATTCAAAATGATGGAAGAAAATATAGATTACTGATTTTCACACAAGAGTGAAAACATTATTAAAATAATTGTTAGGAACAGGAGAGATAGGACAGAATTAATAAATTTGTACGTTTGCCTTGCACGTAGCTGACCCGGGTTCAATTCCCAGTTTCCCATATGGTCCCCCAAGAGCCGCCAGGAGTAATTCCTGAGTGTATGAGCCAGGAGTAAGCCCTGTGCATCGCCGGGTGTGACCCAAAAACCAAAAAAAGAAAGAAATCTGTCTTACTGGCCAAGCCCAATTCTATCTCTAGCACCACATATGCTAGAGATATGGTTGCCCTGTACTTATCTCTGATTCAAGGGAATACATTTTACTCATTCTTCCATTTCTTTCCAGGGGTTACCCCAGAATTTGATTTGTTTTCCTTTCTCAATGTTTGTTGAAAGCATTATTATTTTAGCTAATTAAATATTACTATTAAAATTACAAAGGCTCTATATTTAGCTTTAATTTTCTCCAGAAGATTCACTTTTTATATAGTTCCAAGTACCAAGACAGAGCTAAGAAAATGTGAGTAGAGGTGCTAGTAGGGAAATATAGAAGAGGTGTTTATCAGTCTGAATAAGGAGCTGATATTGCAATAACAAAGGAGCCCTGAATATCCATAGATGTTTGAGAATTTTGTCTCATTCAGTTCTCATGTGTTTTTCTTGGTCAGATGTGCTCATCTTCACATGGGGTCTGATAAAGGAGCCTTTCTCTGCTACCCTGGTGGCAGAGGGGTAAGGACAAAGTGAGCCACATGGATCTCAATGCTTTTCCATGGAGTGGAAGTGATCCTTATCATTTCTGCCCATATTTCACTAGCCCAAGTAAGTCATTTGGCCACTATTCTACATGTTACTAAAGAAAGGTATTCTTTTCCCTTTACCGACTGGATTCCACGGGATGTCAAAAGACCACGTGACTGCCCACCTAAGAGATGGTCAGACTTCTTCATCAAAACCCTGAACGAATGGTTTGAGGCTCTTTCTGTTCCTGGAGTGAGCAGATACCATTGGGCTACACTAGCACGCGACAGGGACAAATGGAGACGTTACTGGTGCCCACTTGAGCAAATAGAAGATCAACAGGATGACAAGTGACAAGTGATACTTCTCCCACTGGAAGGAACAGCACAGGGAATGTTTGGAAATTGTGTATAGAGCATGTTATATGCTCTATACACAAAGTTTGATGGGAGCAAAAGGTTGAAATGTATACAAGCAAAGTATATATGTGACAAATGTTGAATTTCACCAAGTACAAATAATTTCAATTTACTTAAAATAGGGACAATGCATAAAGTATCATTATTTAAATCAATTATTAACTTAACTAGGTATTTCTAGAAATAATTTCTGCTAACATATTGGTATAAGCAAGTTTATCTCCTCAGGCTTTTATTTTTTACCAGAAACATTTCTCTCATATCCAGATTCTCACCAGTTCCTTTCCCCCAACCTTCTGAGGAATCTCTATGGAATCTCTGTGCCCACAGTTGTTACATCCACTATTGGCCTTGCTCAGGGTGAAGTTTCCAACATGGGCTCAGTTTAGTTCTACCCAATATTGTTTCATACCTCTATCCTTCACTGTATCACTGTATTATTGCCATCCCATTGCTCATCAATTTGCTTGAGCAGGCACTAGTAATGTCTCCATTGTGAGACTTGTTACACAGTTTATTCACATGCCACATCCTCTCTTCAGAGAACTTTAAAGTTCTCTGGACTGTGAATATCAGGTAACTAATTGGTGCAAGGAGCACTGCAGGGAACAACTCTAAGCTGTTGTTTCTGTGTCCCTTTTTTTGGGGGGGATTGCTTGTTTTGTTTTTCTTTGAAGGCCACACCTTGAGTTTCTTAGGGGTCACTTCAGGAAGGGTTGGAACACCATAAGAATGTGGGGAATCTAATGCAGGTTGACCTCGTACAAGACAAACACCTTACCTGTTGTATTATCTCTTAAGCCAAATGTCTCTTAATTCTTTAACTGCACCACATGCTAAATTCAATCTTCCTTTTATAATACTTATTTTCTATTTTATTCCTGTAAATGTGTGTGATCTAGTTTGTTCAGAAAACAAAACAAAACAAAACAAAACAAAACAAAACACCTGACCCTATCAGCATGTCTCTAAGTAAAGAATCTATTTAATGGGTATTCTTTTTACATCATTGTTTTTTGCTTACATATAGCTTTGGAAAAGAAGAATGGAAATGTGAAAATGACTCAATGGGTACACGGAAGAAAGAAAATATGAGAAATGCACAAAACTAAGAAAAAATACTTCATTGTATAACCTTGCCACTTGAGCAATAATGCAACAGTGCTAGTTGTTTTGTAGGATGTTCTGTCACTTGAATATATGACTTTTCTCATGATGAGCCACCTTACTTCGCCTCTTTTTCTGTTGGATCATGTTTTGCATCTTCTCTCACTTTGGGGAAAATAAGTAGTCAACTTCCAGTTACAGTTATGATTATGGACATGGTTTCTGGGTCATCTGAGGTAAAAACATGATTGCATTTATTCTTCCTTCCAAGTTCCCAGACACCTTCCGTGTCTCTCTATTGCTGCTATTATTTGGAGCACTGACCCAAGCAGGGCAAATAGATAGGAATGGTTTCCTACTACATTAGCTGATAGAATCAATTGTTTTGCAAAATCAGCATCAATGCTATTGCTAAGATTAATTGGTATTTAGGGGAAAAATTAAATCAGTTGTCCATATCTTATCTTTCATAATATTATGTTTTACAACATCTGGGAATTCTTTTTCTGATATTCATTATATTAAGTTCTGTTTCTTCTATCATTTTTGTTCTGCATACTCAAAGTGCTTTTGTTCTGTATTTTTTAAAAAAGGTTCTCTCATAATCCTTCCCATGTACTTTACATTTAAATCAGTGACTGGCAAAGTAAAGAGAAAAGATTAAGTTTACAAATTATTTCTTAAGTTCCGACTAATTTCCATATGATTTAGGATGATGTGGTCTCACTCTTTGTTGTCTGGCTGAAAGAATCTTTCATACTCTTCTTTCTGCAATAATACTTGTGGATATGCAACAAACTGTCAACAATAATGGGATCATACAAGAAAAACTTATATTTTAAGAAATTTCTGACTGTACATGTAACATAAATTACAAAATATCCTCTTCTACAGTAAATAGAATGTTGACTCTCTTCCATGATTATTGAGCATGACTTTGATTTATAGGTTATACTAGGAGTGATAAACTGGGTTCCAGTATAAAAACAAAAATTAAAATCTCAGAATTTAGTTGAGTACTATCCCAAATATGATGTTTTCCTATGAAAAGATTAATCTAACTCTGTATTAAAGACTGTTATTATAAACAGTGGATTTAATTTCTTTCTTGGAAATTTTTGCTAGATACTCTGTGGAAATTTAGCCCAGACTACTCCAGCTGGCATTTCAGCTTCAAAAAACATTACCATAACCCAATTTCTGCTAGCACCCACTATTTTCCCAAATATATTTTCTATTTAAATGGAGCTACTTGCTGTTCCCAAACCATATTCCAGTTATAGTTTCTTCTCTTTGTTCAAGCTGTTTCTTGTAAATATCTTCTTAGTCTTACTTCCCCACTTGTACCACTAATCTTCACCTCTCAATCTATCCATCTTTTGAACCCTGTTCAAATAGCATCTGGCCTTGAAGGTTTCCTCTCCACGGGCATACTCTATTACTTCATTGATCCCTTGGTATTCTTTGTAATCAAATAATTCTCTCATCCCTCTAGTTGTTCATATGTGCCTTAACTACAGAAATAATACTGTAATCGCTTACCACCTTCTACAGCAACCAACATAATGCCTGACACATAATAGATGTTAGAGAAATCTTTGCTGAAAGACAGCTCCTTGAAGGAAGGGTTGCAAAATGAGATTTGTTTGCAACCTCACCTCAGTAACACAGTGTTACCCTGGTGTTGATGTTTAGAGAACATTGGTTGGATGAGCTGAATCATAGATGATACTCTACTATATATAACATTCTAATCATAGCAAGCATTCTATTTTCTTTTTTCCAAAAACACCAGAAGAAAATTTCTTGAGTGAGTGAGTGTGTGTGTGTTTGTGTGTGTGTGTGTGTATGTGTGTGTGTGCTTGTGCGAGGCAACATGCCCAGTCTTTCTCTGGTGACCTTGAGACACTCTCAGTGATTCTCCTGGCCCACATGATTGGAGGTCCTATGCAAAAGCCTGAGGGATGTGCTTCTTGGGCCCTATGGTGCCTGCCAGGGATTGCCACGGCCACTCCAGTGGTACTGCAGGGCCCCACAGCTACATCTGGCACTGCTTGGGAGGCCATGTGATGCCAGAGCTCCAACACAGGTCACAGCATCCTAGTTTATGTACAATTTCCTTGGCCCGATGCTATACTTCATTTAATTATGTGGGCCCTTTTAGAAAGAATCATTGCCATCCCAGAAGGTTAGCAGCATCACTCGGCACAGAACGCAGAGTGATCCCATCAATATTAATAAGCTCAGTGAGCCAATGGCTTCAATGCAATTTTTTGACACTCTTCAACCTGACTAATAAAATAAAAACTAATTCTAAAAATAATTTACCTCCTGGAAACCTTAAAATGGATTTGACTAATGAAAGGAAAGAAACTAGCATGGATCTTTCCTTTTGGGTAGGTGAATCAAATGTTACAACAACCATAATTCTAAAAAGGCCTATTTTAAACTGTCAACATGTCCTTTCAGAGGACATTTTGCACACTTTTCACCCATGATTACAATTAGAACCCTTTTAATGTCAATTAAATATGGATAGCTGAGGGAGAGGAAATTGGAAAAAGTCAAAAGAATTAGCCTTTATTTTGACTTAGTCTATCTTAGCTTCATTCTATACAGGGTTATCTTTCAAGAAGTGATTATTATGTAGATAATTAAAGATTGCTGTGTGTATACCTGAACTAGGGGCTCTTAGCAACCCAAAATATACCATTTTTATGCACAAATTTATTTACTACTATTAGAGTAAAATTAGAATACTTTGATGCTGAATAAATGAAAGAATGAATTAATAAGAGAAAGGAAAATGTCATTCCTCCTGTCAGGTTGGCTAGCAACCATGATGAAAACATCTTATGATGGCTATGTGCTACTTTTACTTCCTAGGTTGTTTGAAGCTTTCCCCTTGGGAGTTTTTCTGGTATAAGGTATGTGATGGTGGTCGTGGTGCTGGCGGCAGTAATGATATGGTGCGTGTGTTTATGTATGTGTGTGTGTCTGTGGGCACATCTGCTTTTTTAAAATTCTGTAGACCTGGCTCTCCTGCACACATACACATCTCACATGAATACCACACGCACACACACACACACACAAACATACAGACACACCCCTCATGGAGAGAGCAAGAGAAAGAGAATTAAATTATTGGATATTTCAAATTCATATCAATCAGACAATCCCAGATCAGTTTCTAGATAAATAGACATGATGAAATATTTAAGAAAGATGGGACTGCTATTAATCCAGTATATTTTAATCATTTATCTTCCTGAAGGTATAGTGCTAAGCCAGATATTTTAAGATATTTTCCTCCTGTTCTATTTTTTGAGTGGAAATTATTCATTGGCTCTAATGTGCAATGATTATTTTATGACATTGCTAATAACTCCCATATCATACTTTAAAAATATGCATTCCTTGTGGAATCATAGAATGTTGTTTTTGGAAAGCACTTTGAACATAACAGCACTGCCCCTGTTATCCTCCTTTCCTTTTGTGCTGAGGAGAGTAAAAGCTAAAGAAGTGATGGTCCAAGGTTCTGGCAAGTTAACCAAACTCCAGAAACTAGAATTTAAATCCCTGTCTGTGCAGCTCATTGTTTCCTGTTTTGCTGCACTGAATTATAGCTGTTATCTGTGCCACTCTAACTCTATTGGTTAGCAAACTTAATGAAGGAAAACTAAATCTCTGAGTAAAAATGTAAATATGCCCTATGTTTTGGAAGACTTTTTACTCCAAGAACTTTACTAATTATTCTCATTTGTTTAAAATCTATTGCTTACCTATTTTGCTAGATACCGGGGATAGAAGAGTATGAAGTGTATAAATATATACCATTTCCAGGACCTAGGAGATAGTTCAAGTGGTACAGAAAACGTGTAAAATGTATGAGGCCCTGCATTGAATAATCAGGACAACTATCCAAAGCCCCTATTATTTTCCTTAGGTCTCATTTTCTCTATTTAAGGTTTTATAGATCCATACATTTATTTGCTTAAAAATATTGTAATATATGAACTCTCACTCATGCCCTGCCACAGAGGTGGGGTGGGGTGGAGGGGTGGTGGGAGGGATGCTGGGACCATTGGTGGTGGAAAATGGGCACTGGTGGAGGGATGGGCACTCAATCATTGTATGACTGAAACTCAAGCACAAAATATTGTAAGCCTGTAACTGTACCTCACTATGATTCATTAATAAAAAATTTTAAAAAACACATTCTTTGAAAGACAACATTATGGTGACGAAAAACAATAATTGTCTTTTAGGGATCAATGGGTCAAATGTAGAGGAGAAATGAATTGATGGGGCACAACAGATTTTAGGACCAGAAAATGAACTTTTTTTGGTATTATAAAAGTAGATATGTGTTAATACATATTTTTCAAAGCACACCATTGTAAACTCTATTGTAAACAAGTTATTTTAATGGTAATTATGTGTCAATGTATCAATTTTAGTAGAGCTTTTCAGTGTTAATAAATGTCCTATTTTTGTGTATGATATTGACACTGAGCAAAGTTGTATGTATATAGGTCTAAATAGTATATATTAAATCTTTCTCTTTCTGCTCAATTTTTTGTGAACCTAAAAACCTTTTTAATTGTATCATAATAAATTGAGTAATAAAAGTATAGATCTGAACAAAAATCTGACAGGACAACTGACTCACATTCTTGAATGTTTAAAGGTTTGGAAATGTCTCTGTTATTCACATCTGACTCTTGAATGTGCCTATGTTGATTCGGGGTCAGTCTCAATTAAGGAAAAACAGCAATTCTCTCCTCTAACAAGAAACAGCCAATTAGAACCAAGAAGCCTGGTGATAGCATATATGTGCTTCTTCCCTGCTGACACATCTTCTCATTATGTCCTCTGTCTCTTTCACCATAATTAAATCTGTTCCCCCTCCCATTTTGAAGCTCCTTGTTGATCTGATGTCAATGCAAAAAAACTGCTTTCAGCTCCAGGTTGAGTAGTTAACTAATGCAGGCACCAACACCTGTAAAGACTTTATTTTTCAGAGTCATGAAAAGACTGGCTTTGAATTTGTGATTAATTTCATCTGCAAGGGAACATGTTAGTCTCAGTGAGTGCCCCTGCTGTTAAATTAACTTTTGACCCTTTCTGTGTCCTTCCCAATGACTCTTGGAAAGTTTCAGATTTCTTCAATGAAATCAATAGCTAGAGAATAAAATGACATCATTGTAATCCTTTAAAAACCCGGAGGAGGCTGGTACACAGCTTGGGCAAACTGGATCCTCAAGACTTCTTCACTTGAAACCTCTGTGCTGAGCTGGCCTTGCAGCATTCCGCTCTTTATTGAATATGTTTCTCTTCTAATGTGCTTCTAATTTACCTTGTTCTTTGTACTGCCTCCTGCTCCACTGGGGATCGATGGCTCTTTATTGTGTACCACTGGTTGTATCACTAATTCCTTCACTATGAGCTTCCTAAATGTGGCGACTTTGTTTTTTCTCCACATCTCCACAGAATATCTTTTGGTTTCTCTATTTCATGTATTAATGTATCCAGAGCCTCAGAACTAAGTGGAGGAGCCCAAAGTTTGTTGAATAGTTGGAAAGCCTGAGCTGTGGTCATGAAAATTCTGGGGACTAGATTCCCCACTGATATGGCTCCTCGGAGAGCCAGTCCTCAGAAAAAGATCAAAACAGGTTGTCCCAATTCTGCAGATAATGGAATTTTGCTTACTTTGTTCTTTTTACTACAAGATGGAAGAGTAAGTTGGTTTTTCCTTGTTGTCTAACCTCACCATTGCCTTTAGTCACTTTTGACGCAGTTAATTACTAAAACTCCTAGAAATGTCCTGAAACTGCTGTTTGTTTTGTAGGCTTAGTGCTGTTCCTATGAATTCTGTGATCATCTTCATTAATAATGGGTGTCAGTCCACTTATGAATTAATCACATCATACTGAGGAATACACTTAGATAAAATCTGATGGCTTCCACATTTCCTTGATGAAATATTCATTACATGAATGTTTCACCTTTATAAATCATGCTTACTCTATTGATTTTTTTTTCTTTCACATTTTCCAAACAAGCTCATAAATTTTTTTAAATGTGGATCCAAGAAAGCAACATGAATGAATAGATGGATGTACTTTTCAATTACATGCATTTCTGGTTTTACTACTGCCTTCAGTTTTTATTAGAACAATAAGATACCACATAGAAAAGGGATCTTCCAAATCTAATGGCTGTGGAGGCTTATTTCTTAATAAAAAAATATTGATTGTGATAGCTTGATTTAAATTGAAAAATTTGGGTTACTTGGGTCTTGACAAAGAATACTATGAATATGCATGTATTGTTAATTAATTGTTGGTGTGCATATTTATTTGGTTTCCTTATACTTAATCCTTGGTGAAAGGGACACGTGTGAAATTAATGGGGAAGGAAAATGTTTTAATTTCATATTGCTGCATAACAAACCATTACAGAATGTAATGGCTTAAAACCACCAAAAATTATTATTGATTTTTTTCGTACTAATATAGGTTTAACTAGGAGGTTCTTTAGCTCATTGAGAGGTCACAAGTCATTCATTTGGAGCCATGTTCAGCTATGGTCCATATGACCTCATTATTTGACCAGCTACTTAACATATCGTGGACTCTTACATAGAGGTCATGACCCTTTACATGGCATTAGGTTTCTAAGAAGAGCAGAACCAGGGACTTTCAATATTCCGAATGCCTATGCTCATAAATCCAAATATTACTTTTATAATATGAATTGTTCACAAGAAGTCCATTTTCCTATATGGAATCAAGAGTAGGGGAAATATGCTCAATTTCTTGATGAGTAAATGGAATACATTTCTAAAGAAAAAAATTATTTTATCCATTATTGGAGGAATTCATAAAAAGGCATGCTGTTTTATTCTTAGAGGTAGGTTTGCTCCCCTAGCTATAGAGTATTCTTGCTAGAACTATCTTCTTTCAGTAGTAAAATGACTTGTTATACCAAAAGAATAGAGTCCTTCTTAGTACATGATTGAAATAAAATATTGCAACTCTTATAAATATGCATCACTGTTTAAAATGAACTAAAACTCTTTTTTAATTTACCCCACGTTTATCCCATCAAGAAGTCAGTTCATAAACAATTCTCATTAGGATATAATTGAGTAAAGAGATTTAATGTGTTAGCTCTCCAAAATAACTTGCACCTAACATGAGATCAAAGTTTACGATATGAATATACTTTTGTCTGTTTGAATATCAAATTGGAAAGAACAAAGGAAAAACTGCTCATTAAGGTTCCTGACTTCCACAAGATCAGTTGAATTTATCTCTAGGTCATTTGCTACCTCTCACTTCCACTGTCCTTTGTTGAATTCTCAGAGAATGCAAATTAATTGCAATGACATAAGCAAAATATAATTAGAAAAGCAATCTTTTGGAAAAAGAAGTTATAACACTTTCCAAAATGAAGTACTGTACCATGTAGCAAATTTGGGTGCTCTCCATTGTTTTAGAGGATCCATGCCATGGTTCCTCACCATTAGTCTTGATATTGGAAGAAAGTAATTTCCATTTTTTCTCTTGACCTCCAAAGTAACTAAACTTTTTTTGCAGAACAAATAATATTGCTTAGAGAAGTTTTAAGGACTAAATGCAGTACTTTGAAATAAATTACAAGGAAAGTGTTGCATATATTATTGCAAGTATTGCTTGTTTTTGTTTAAATGATAGTCTTTGATATTTTTAATAAGGAAAAAATAGAAAAAAGTTAATCACAAATAAATAATGAGTGAGAGATGATTGAATTGTGTGCTGTCATTTCTTTCTTGCCAGTCTTGACAAGCACAGTGTGTGGCTGCTATTAAGAGAAAAATCTGTCATGGAACCATCTATTCTGAGGATCAGTGAACGTAAATGTAAGGAAGATGGCATGGGGGTTTGCTTGTGGTAGCCATATTGGCGCTAAGTAGCAAAGGAAACATCTAGAAATGAACTGTGGTCCTAGAAAATAAAAATTTGTATGAATGTGAGGGAAAAATGGAGGGATCTGCCATAGTTAAAGAGGAGTGAAGAAAATCTTAGTGTTCTTTGCAATACCACATGAATTTTCCTTTGTTGAAAGTAAATCCAGCAACACAGAAACTATGTTAGGCAATTCAATTATATTACTCCACAACCTTCATGACAACTCAGTGAAGTAAACATTTTAAATATGAAATATTATTATGCTTAGCGGAATCTAAAGTTAGCCTAAGTATGCAAACTAATATGCCCATAGTATACAATTAACAAAGAACAGATGAACACTTTTATTTGAATTTAAGTATGAAATTTTAGAACCCAATGTTAATTTCATAGCTACCATTTATATACCATAGAAGTCGTTTTGTGTGTGTGTATTTTTGGGACATCTAATAAACACTTAACCACCAACACATTCAAAATATAGAACATTTCATTACTTCCCCCAATGCCCTCATGTCCTTTAGGTAATCAAGTTCTCCCAAATCCTAGACTCTGGAAGCCACTGACATGGCTTCTTTCTTTAATCTTTTGCTTATCTAAAATACCATAGCATTCATGCCATACAGTATATTGTCTTTTGAGTAGAATGTCTCTTATTGAACATAATTGTTCATGTCATACATGTTTGAGACCATCTCTTTTATTGCTAAATTATATTCCATATATTTGCTACAATTATTCTTTTATCCACAGCAAGGCATCAAAATTTCAGCTTTCAAATATGAATATCATAACTATGATGAAAAACTACCCTCACTAAACCAGAAATCTTTCACTATTACCATAACCATTGTCTTCAATCACATCATTTTAGTATTTGCTCTTAAGTTCTCTGAGAACTTTTGCTGAGAACTAGAAGTAAACACCAAACGGTGAATCAATCAAACACCGTTTTACAGTGTCAAGTTCTCTCTCACACAGAGAAATGTCATTACATTTTCTTTATAACGGTCACATAGTACATGTCATCTAGTAATTACTTAAAACTATGTGGAATAAATAAAGATAGAAACTGCATAACAAACAATTATTTTCTTGTGTAGGATGTACAGGAGAAGATAGTAAAATAAGAATTGGTAATTCAGCCTTCAAAGAGAAATATATAAAACTATTCTATGATACTTAATGTACCTAGAAACATAGATATAGAATTCTAGAAATCCAAACTTTATTTTCTTATACTGTGCCAGTGGGGTTATTTTAAAAGTTAAAAAAAATAATTAATTAAAAGTTAATTCTTTTTTTTATCTGATTTCACAACCTTAAAAAACTACCTTAACTGCATCTTCTCCTAATTTTAAACATTTTCATATAATTAACTGGTATTTTAATTCAACTGACCAAATCAGCCACTGCTTTGACATTGATGCTTTTTTAACAAATTGTTTTCTGTTGTTAACATAGCTTCATTTTATTCCTACTCATGTGGAATTAAGCCTTCCAAAGCTCCATTCATTTTAATAAGGCAATTTACTCAACGAAATCCAATCTATTGCAGTTAAAATTATACTGATTAAATTCAAATTTGTGGCTAAGGTTGTTTGTGTTTGTTTGTTTGTTTGTTTTGGGGAGTTATTTCTTGCTATCCTTCCACAGAGAGATACATACCGACAGAATCAATACATTGACAAGACATTGATTTTTGGAATTAGAAAAAACGTTTGGTCCTCTTCTGTGATTTATCTAGCAGCGTGACTTTTCACTAGTTTCAAAACTTTTGTGAGCTTTATTTATTTTATTCTATTAGATGAAGACAGTAACTTATATGCCTTCTAGCTGGGGCTATGAGGAAAGTCAAAGATCAGATGTATAAACTTCACATGTGCATGAGTCCCACATACATTGAGGGACTCATTACTGGACCCCTCTGAGGCCAGTGTAAAAATTTTTTTGGCATTTAGCCTCACCATCATGTCAACCATAATCTCATATTATGGATGTTCATCCATATTAAAAATGAGCGAAGATTTGTCAAAGGATAGTCAATATGGACTTTCAGTGAAGTCTTATGGAATTGATATTTGTCAAGGTCCTGACCTCAGTGACCATACCAACTACTTGTTTCTTGTGTATAATTTTCTCTCACGCCATCAATCAGGCCATATTTCTTCTTAAGATTACATTCTGCTCCTGATCCAGCAACCCAGATGACGCTGCTTTAGTGGCTCTAAATGAGTTGGGGGATTCTGCTTAGGAGATTCCCCTCACTTCCTAGGTGAGGCTTCCTGCCCTTTCCCCACTCTTTCTAATCTCTTAAATAAGATTTCTTCTGAATTTGAAAATAAATAAAGCTATAGGTGGGCGTCCTAAATGTTTTGTTTTTAATGAGGGCTTCACTTTTTATTTTCAAAAATATATTTTGAGGGGGCCAGAGAGAAGGTACAATTGGATGGAAATTTTTAGGTTTCTTTTTATTTTTTTTTCTAGAGTTGAAAGTACAGTACTAGTAAATTTGATCTTTTTTGAATATTGTAAAAAACTCTCACAGGACATCTCTCCCCATCGGCGCCCAGGTTCCGGGTGGTCCTGGACCCGCTCACCCAGCCAGGGCGGCCCAGGCCACAAAGCAGACGGAAGAGGAAATGAGGGCCAAGCCGGTTGATTGATAATTTGTCCTTTATTCCATTCTCTCCTCACACCTGTTCCAGTCTCTCTGAGCTCCCCATTCTAGTCTCACACTGCCCTCATTCCATCTCCTCCTGTCTCCCACTCATCTCTCCATGCTCCATCTCACAGCCTGGGCTTTCTCTCTCCTCTCTGGATTCTGACTCTGACTCTGACCTCTGGCTTCTGACTCTGACTGCTTCTCCTCAAGGACTCCCTAACTCCTCATTTCTGCCTTTCCCCCACTCTTCTCTCCACCCCTAGCCCTCTGGCCTAAGCTATACCAGTCTGGTAGCAAAATCAACATAAGAAAGCCCTTGCTGACTACCCATCAAGCTCAGGGGTGGAAACACCACCTAGGGGTATTTCTCTCCTCCTAGCATCTTAATTAACATCTTAATATTATTTATTTTTGTTTGAACACAGTAAGTGATACATTGAGGCTTGTAGGGCAGCTCTCCTGGGAACATCTTGCCACAGACTCAGACTACAGCGCTCGGGCCAGATTAATCATTCCTAACCCTAGCAGTGTCCAAATCTAGTTAATTGCTTTTTGGATCATGAGAGCATTTGTCCACGATCAAACGCTTAACTTATAGTTAGGCATTAAGCACTTTGTCCAGGCCCATCTCCATGCCAGGGTAGCACATAGCTCACTGTTTGCCCTGGGTCTATCCCATCCCTCATCGGGACCCTGCCTTTGGGGGTACTAGGAAGTAAGGGCAGCTGAAGCTTCGGTCGAGAGAACAGATGCCCAGGAAGAAAATATCATTTAGAGTCAAATGACTCCTACCTCACAAAAGCATAGCATTTACTGTTTTCCTGTGCTCATAGGAAAAGGACATTGCTTTGAACAAACTATGCAAAGGACTTAAGAAGAAGAGGAAAACAATATTTGTAAGTCAACAGAACACAAAGAAAGAAGTTACAAATTAACACAGAGGAATGAATGGGAGCACTGTGATGGGAGTAACCCAAATAAACCTAAGCTATCTGTGGCAATGTTGTCCTACAAATATGCACTCTCAAACTTGATCAATTAGGTTCCTGAAAAATCAGATGATAGGAGAATTATAGATTAGATTTATGAGTAATTATGAGGAAAAATAAGGTTAGGGGAACTCAAGTTGTGATTGAGTCAAAGACTTAAAAACCCTGTGCTTTACTAAAATTACAGATAAGAAAAAATTGAAGTGATATTTTGTATATCTAAGGTTAATGCAGATTTGGATTACGACTTATTTCTACTGTCATTTTTATTCACTGAAGTTGCAGCACCTACCATGACAGTTTTTATTACATGCTTTTAAACATTTTGTTTTGCTTGGTTGATTGCAGAAAAAATACATACTGCAGCATATGGTAAATACTGACTCATTTAAGTTTATTTTAATCCAATCGACTATGCATGACTACATCTTACTGTATGAATACATCATAGCTTTGTTCCTCCAGGTACTTTATTTGTACCAAGCAGATATATCCATATATCCATGAAAGAACTGTCAGGGCAAAATGAGATGGAAGACTTTTGTTAGGTGGGCATAATTATAGAAACATTTGCTTTTTTAGCAAGAGTAGAAACAAGACTATACAATTAATAATTTTGTGTGTTTTAGGTTTTTTCTGAGATATCTATTTTGTTGGCAGGGCTTGTGTCTCTGATGGTATAATTCTGGAGCCAATAATTTGGGCAAAATGTTCCTGATTGCTTGGTGGAGACAGATGATGTGATATAGAGCCTATAGTGGAGAAAATGACTCCCCAGTTCCTTAATTTTCTAATCACCTTGCATTTTGTTATTGTGGCAGAAGCAACAGCCTCTTTGGTGGATCAATTCTGCAGTGTTTTATTTAAATTTATTTCTAGAACTGCTACCAAGAAAAATTTCTCAGTCTCTTCCACACGTTTAATTGCCATGATTTCAGTTGGTTAAATCCTTTCTCTATGTGGATACTGTTTTTAGCATTTTTTAAAAATGTGTTTTCCAACTATGACACCTTTCCAACTTATTGCTTAAAATTATTGACTCCCTTGTCTGGAAATCTAGAAGCACCAAGTAAGTTGTACATTTGGGATGGGAAGAAATTAGCGCAATCTTTAATAATTTGGCTTTACTTCTCATATTTTTTCTTACATGCAACATTAATTACAATATTCTCTATTTTCCCATTAACTTCAAAGCATAAAGGAACTTTGCAGAATGGAGCTGATTATCCACCTAATGCTTCTGCATAAAATTTAATTCCACTATATAAGCAGTCTGAAATGAGTTCAAAAAACAAAATTATTCCCAAGGTTTTTATATCTTCCAAGTCTTCATTGCAGATCCTAACCTAATTAACCCTTATTCCCTTCTGAACAACCAAAAATTAAGTGTCTTAAGATCAGAAAAATGTGCAAAACAAAACTGTTAAAATTCTGAGAAAAACTGCACAGAGGCAAATATGCATTAAGATATTATATGAGCACAACTTGAATGTAGGGAAGAATTATTAAGTTGTGGCTAATGTTTTAATCATTTTGATAAAATATGTTTATTTTTATATTTTGGATAAAATATCACAGAAGGATGTATGAGAATATACTTTTTAAAATTTAAATATATTTCAAGTCTTGATTTCTAGAAAAACATCTTTATTGTGTTTTATTTATAATTTTACTAGGAAAATTAGATATTTTAGCATGACACTTGCTTTAACAAAACAGTCTTTACATATTTTACACCATAAACTAGTAGAATTTCACTTAAGAAATGAGACTTGATTTTTTTTTTTGCTTTTTGGGTCACACCCGGCGATGCACAGGGGTCACTCCTGGCTCATGCACTCAGGAATCACCCCTGGCGGTGCTCAGGGGACCATATGGGATGCTGGGATTCGAACCTGGGTCGGCTGCGTGCAAGGCAAATGCCCTACCCGCTGTGCTATCGCTCCAGCCCCAAGAAATGAGACTTGAGGGAGGAGAAATTTCTACACATCAAATGTAAGACAGGTGATCTGCCACTTGAACAAAATTTGAAGAAAGGAGGCCAGAGAGATAGTACATGAGGCAAGGCACTTTCCTGGGACCTTATTTAGTTTCCCAAGAATTGCTACAGTTGATGCCACAGCTGGGTGTGGGCCCAAAGCAACTAAAAAAATGAAGATAAGCTTTTCATTTGTTTCTTCTGTCTGCTCTTTGAATGTAATGAATAAAATAAAATTGTCATAATGGGTATTTATATTTCTGAACATTATTTTGCCTATAATGCTTTATTTTAAAAGTCCTATTATGGAAAAAATAAAAAGAAGAGTGTATGGGAAGTAAAAAGGAAGAGAAAGAAGGGAAGATACCATTTATTTTTCCCAAGAGAATAAAATATTATTTTCAGAGACAGAAATCACAAGCTGTTGGCTAAAGTCAAGTAAAAACATTCCACCTATGGTCATTGCCCTTGAGAATACACTTTATGTCTGGGGTTTAATAGTCTGGCATTTTAAGTGGTACATTGAAGTTTATAAAATGTGTTATGCAGTTTGCTTTGGATTAACTTTGACTATGTTTTTTTTTTATATTTGGATTTGGAAAAAAGGATAAAAGAGGAGTTGGCTGGAAGAAGAGTGGGAGGAAAAGTTGGAACAAATACAGGAAAGTATTTCTTCAGAGAGGACATTGCTCTGGCTTCCTCCACTAGTTTCTAGATTGAATCTATCTCCAAATACGTGCTTAGGTTGATATTACTAGTTAGAGAGTTGTCTTCACTATTAAACAAATCATTTAGTATTTATCTGATTAATATAACAAATGAAGCCAAGATTTGACCTTGGATAACTAAAGTGAGCAGTTAGTGCATTACACATGCCACCTATATCTTAATCTCTTAGGAATGCTACAGAAATTTAAGGGAATGACAGTTGAAAGCAGTGAAAACTCTCTAAAACACAATTTTGCCCTTTCTAGTAACTAAGAATGTTGCTATAAACCTTATACAAGACACAGGTATAAAAATCTTAACCTCTGCCAGATTTTGGATTTAAGTGTATTAAAGATTCCATCAGATAGAGAAAATACTAGCCCTCTACTAAGAGAGAATGCTGATATATGATGTGTTTCACATATCAGCCTAAACAAAAAGGAAGTGGACAGGAAAACCAACAGAACAAAACGAAAAGAAAATATAACTGAAGCTTGGATGCCATTAATAATGGAGATAAAGCATTAGAAATTTGAGAAATATAACCAAAATTACACAGATTTTCTGGAGAGGGGAGTATATATAATTCTATTAAAGAAATTAGCCCATTTTTTGCATGTAGCTGTCCAGTTTTGCCAGCACCATTGTAAAAGAGGCTTTCCTTGTTCTACTTCACATTTTTTGCTCCCTTATCAAAGATTAGATGATATATTTGAGGGTGTATGTTAGGATATTCTACCCTGTTCCATTGGTCTGCGACTCTGGCTTTGTTCCAGTACCATGCTGTTTTAATTATTACCGCTTTGTAGTAGAGTTTGAGGTTGGGGAAGGTGATTCCTCCCATCTTCTTTTTTCCCAAGAATGCTTTAGCTATTCATGGGGACTTATTGTTCCATATGAATTTCAGGAGTGTTTGCTCCATTTCTTTGAAGAATGCCATGGGCATCCTTAAAAGGATCGCATTGAATTTGTACAATGCTTTGGTGAGTATTGCCATTTTGACGATGTTAATTCTCCCAACCCATGAGCAGGGGATATCTTCCCATTTCTTTGTATCTTCTTTTATTTCTTGAAACTGAGAATCTTCTGCACCTCAAAAGATACAGGGACCAGAATACAAAGACAGTCTACAGAATGGGAAAGGATATTCACCAATACCCATCTGATAAGGGATTGATATCAAGGATCTACAAGGCACTGGTTGAAAACTGCACAAAAAGAAAACATTCAACCCCATCAGAAAATGGGGTGCTGAAATGAACAGAAACTTTCTCAAAGAAGAAATCTGAATGGTCAAAAGACATTATGAAAAAATGTTCCTCATCATTAATCATGAGGGAGATGCAGGTCAAAACAACCATGAGATACCATCTCATACCACAGAGACTGGCCCACATCCAAAAAAACAAAAGCAACGGTGTTGGACGGATGTGGTGAGAAAGGGACTCTCCTTCACTGCTGGTGGGAATGCCAACTGGCTCAGCCCTTTTGGAATATAGTATGAACGTTTCTCAAAAAATTAGAAATTGAGCTCCCATTTGATCCAGCAATACCACTTCTGGGAATATTTCCCAGAGATGCAAAAAAGTATAGTAGAAATGACATCTGTACTTATATGTTCATTGCAGCACTGTTTACAATAACCAGAATCTGGAAAAAACCTGAGTGCCTGAGAACAGATGACTGGTTAAAAAACTGGCACATCTACACAATGGAATACTATGCAGCTGTTAGAAAAGATGAAGTCATGATCTTTGCATAGAAGTAGATCAACATGGAAAGTATTATGTTAAGTGAAATGAGTCAGAAAGAGAGAGACAAACATAGAAAGATTGCACTCATTTGTGGAATATAAAGTAACAGAATGGGAGACTAACACCCAAAAACAGTAGAGATATGTACCAGGATGGTTACTCCACAGCTTAGAAGTCGGCCTTTCATGCTAGGGCAAAAGGCAGCTCAGATAGAGAAGGGACCACCAAGTAAACGATGCTAGGAGAGCCCTTTCAGGATGGGAGATACAGGCTAAGTATAGACTATAGACCAAATATGATGGCCACTTAATACCTCTACTGCAAACCACAACACCCAAAAGGAGAGAGAAAGAGAGAGAGAGAGCGAAAGAGAGAGAAAGAGAGAGAGAGAGCAAAAGGGAATGTCCTGCTACAGAGGTAGGGTGGGGTGGAGGAGGACAGGGTGGGGGTATGGAAGGGATGCTCGGACCACTGGTGGTGAAAAATGGGCACTGGTGGAGGGGGGCACTTGACCACTGTATGATTGAAATGCAAGTGTTAAATTTTGTTAATCTGTACCTCATGGTGATTCACTAATAAAAAAATTTTAAAAAAAAGAACTTAGAGGAACTAATTAAAATGAGACATTGCATACTCCTGAATGGGACAACTAAATAATAGTAAATCTTCTAATAAATCTAATAGTTACATGTAATTTCAAAGAAGTTTCACTTGACATTTTTTGAGAAATGTAATAAAACTACTCTAGATGTGTATGAAAGAGAAAAATTATCTTTGAAAGATAAAGTCAAGACAAGACTTGTCTTATTGGGCCAGGGGGACTGCCCCATAGCTGGAAGACTGCTTCATGAGCAGAGGGGAGAAGGCAGATGGAATAGAGAAGGGATCACTAAGAAAATGATGGCTGGAGGTGTGAGGAACTGGCCCAGAAAAGACCACAGGAATCAATTTAGCTTTCTCAAGACTCTTTACAGGAGCCCGCCCGCATGGCAGAATTGTGGAGAGCCACCATGGGACCATGCTTTGTAGCACTCTTTGTAATCAACACCTGTGTGCTTCGAAAACAACTCCTAATAAGGAAACAGGATGTCTTGCCACGCCCATAAGCTGTGACTAACCTATCAGATGCGGACACGTGGGCATAAGCAGGCAGCGAGAGGTATATAAGGGGGGAGGTCACCTAGCTAGTGGGTTCTCCCTCATGCGTCCCTTTTTCCGCCTTACTCCACGTCCCCTTTCCTGATTTCTTCTCTAACGCATGAGAAAGTTCCTAAATAAATCGCAGCCGAAAGGATCTCCGAGTTGCGTGTTTCTTCGCTGGACGAAGCGGCGCGCGACACAGAATAACTTGATTTTCTGCCCCTGAGCAAGGAATTCGGGTACAGACACCCTGGGTCGCAAGAAGGGTGGTGGTCAGACCAGATAACCATACCCATAATCACCCATATCACAAGACCCATATCCACAGAAAAATGAGTGATAGGGAGAGAGGGAGAAAGAGAAAGAGAGAAAAAGAGAGACAGAGAGAGATTTCAAAACTAATGTAGTACTTGTAAAACCAGAACTAAGGATATAGGATTATTATCAAGATAAAAAAAATAATGCTTACAAGGACATATGATAAAAAAATGATTTTAAAATCAAAAGGGATGATTAATTTTACCACACTAAAACAAAATATTTCTACTCATAAAGTGCCACCAGGGAAAATTAATATGCAATCTATATATTTAAAGAAGTTAAATATATAGATTGCATATATATTTAAATCTATATATTTAAAGAAGTTATTTGTATTGTGAAAAGTTTACAAATAATTTATATCACCTATATATTTTTTCTTTTTGGGTCACACTCGGCGATGCACAGGGGTTACTCCTGGTTCTACACCCAGGAACCACTCCTGGCGGTGCTCAGAGGACCATATGGGATGCTGGGATTCGAACCCAGGTCGGCCCTGTGCAAGGCAAACGCCCTATCCACTGTGCTATCGCTCCAGCCCCTATCACCTATATTTTTAAAATATATTTTAAAATCAAACAAAATAAATAAAAGAAAAATAGGAAAGTTCAATGTTGAGTGAATATTTGTGTAGTCGAGGTGCTGAGACAAAAAACTCGGAAGAAATATACTTCATGGAGGGTCTAGTTTCTCTCTGACTCTTAGACAAAAGTAGAGAGCCCTGTGATCTCCTTTTATTGATAAAGGGCATAATACAGTGATGACACCAAAGGCATCAAAAGAAGTTACAGGAAGAACATTGAGGCAGTAGAATATGTTGTTTCCTTGTACCTGCAGGCTTGTAGCGTCAGGGGGGGAAAGACACAAAGCCAAAACCAAAACCTTTCTTGAGCTACAGGCACTTGGATTTTCATCCCAAATACAAGGCTGGGAGGCCACCTAAAATCTACACTTCAAATGCAAACTGGGCAGGCACCTGAAATCTACATCCCAAAGACTTGGCTGGACCAGAGCCTGCAATTTACAAATCAAAGAGATCAGGCCTGGCTAACACCTGAGATCTGCATGTCAAAGACCAGCCAGACTTCAGTGAGAAAAGGAAAACTGCCCCTTTCAATATACTGAAATTATTTTCTGAAGGCAGCTTGAAGATGGAAATTGTTCCTTTCTGTGGTACAGTGTACATGGGCTTGCCCTGATAGCTCAGTTCATCCCCAACAGTGCAAAACATTTAAAAATATATATCATTCACAGAAGAGAAAATCCAGAAAACTCAAAAGAATATGAAGATATAATCTAATTCATCAATAATTAGATTTACTAAGTTTACCATTCCGACTAAAGTCAAACATTGATGGAGCTGTGAGAATATGAGAACCATCACATACTGCTGGTGTTAATTAGCCTGGTAAAGTTCTGCTGGTAACCACTCTAGTTCATATAAATCTAATATATCAGGTAGTTTATCTGTGAGCCAACATCCTATCTCCTGGATATATAGCAGAGAAGAAAAAGTAAGCATTTTGTACTATGACATGTAAGTTTGCCATTATTTGAGATAGTTGTGATGTGGTTGTGGGTCCCTGTGATGTCGGTGGGCCCCACAGGTGACTTATGTGAAGCAGGGAGGAGAAAGATGTAGTCTTAAGATTCTCCTTCCCAAAGACTGTTAAATTTTTATTGCCCAGGGACTTTCCATATCTACCTGCCTATATCACCTGGGTGATTTGTATAAAGTGTGAAGGAGAGAGACAGCAGCTTCAAAGAGATCTACTGTTTTCTCTGTATCCACCTCTGGCACCGCAAGAATGGCTGGGGAAATCTAGGACTGTGAGCTTTGCTCTTTGCAGGGAAGGGAAGTCTATTCTAGACCTCATTCAGGTCTCTGGGCCATTGCCTTTCTTTCACAGAAAAGAATTTCAGGACATGAGCAGTGAAGTAAAAACATCACTTTTTTTTTGGAAGCTTTGTGGAAGGGGAGAGAGAGAGAGAGAGAGAGAGAGAGAGAGAGAGAGAGAGAGAGAGAGAGAGAGAGATATGCTCTAGGGAATGTGGGCTTCTCCAGAGTGAAGAGAAAGCCACAGTGTATATCCCAGCATTAAAGTATAAAAGGACACATGTTCTCAGGCAGCATATGTGCAAACTTCCTTTGTTCAAATTGTCTTATATAGGATTTCTTCCATGCTGCCCCATATGGGGCTTCTTACCTAGATAAGAGTCCCTTGCTAGGTTGGTTGCCAAGGGGTTGAGTTGGGAGTAGTTAATGAACTGCATTAAAATTTCTTTCCTGGCCGTTGTTCCTTCTGGAGCTTCTCTCAGAGTGAAGTCCTGCTACTCTGGTCTGCCATTGGCACCAGGTAAAGGTCTTATCAGGCTTTAGTTCCAGGTCTGTGAAGTGGGTCCTGGTAGCCTTAGGGCTAGTTGATTTTATCACTGCCCAAGAACTCATTGCCTTGAGGGATTTCTATCTGCAGGCCTGCCTGCTTGCTTCAGTGGGAACTGAAGGCAATTGAATTTTCTATGACTTGGGTCACTGAGTAAGTAAAAATAGTAAATTCACTCTATGTAACACTGAGTAGTACTTAGATTCAACCAACTAGAGGTACACGCAGTGATATGTTTATACTGAAGACTACAATGAGAGGAGCAATAAGATTTCGAGCATAATTCCATTTGTGTAAGAATCCAGGTAACTAATTTTATTAATGTATATATAATGAAAAATGCATATAAAGTATGTTTAAATAGCTTCCAGTTTGTTGATGATGTAGGTATGGAAGCAAAGATTTGGAACACTAGGGAAGGAACAGAAAATGAGAGATACATAAAACAAGCCAAGTCAGAGTGCAGAGAGATGGTACCATGGTTAAGATGTTTGCTTTGCTTGTGGATGACCCCAGTTTGATTGCTGAGCAATTTCACCATACCTCTTATCCCCAGTCCCATACACACACATGAAAATAACAAACAAAATAAAAACAGGTCTTGTAAGAACCTGGGCTGGAGCAATAGCACAGCCAATAGGGCGTTTGCCTTACAGGCGGCCAACCCTGGTTCGATTCCTCCACCCCTCTTGGAGAGCCCAGCAAGCTACCAAGGGTATCTTGCCCGCATGGCAGAGTTTGTCAAGCTCCCCACTGAGTATTCGATATACCAAAAACAGTAATAACAAGTCTCACAATGGAGACATTACTGGTGCCCGCTCAAGCAAATAGATGAACAACGGGATGACAGTGACGGTGATAGTGTAAGAACCTATGATAATGTACCGTGATATTGTTAGGGTCTGCAGATCTCTGCCCGGGGGAGGCTCGGAGAGACAAAAGAACAAAACCAAGACAACTCTTTCTGCAAATGCATGGGGTTTATTTAAGCCAATATAGCTATATTGGGACCTTCAATTGTGCCTCAATAGCGTGGCATAACTGAAGGCCCCTAACTCAAAAAGCTAGCTGTTTTTATACCCTTTTGGGGGAGAAATGAAAATCTCACATATCAAAGGGAATCACATAGGTCACTTAATTTGCATATCTAAACATTTGTTGACAAATGAAAATCTCACATATCAAAGGGAATCACATCTATATATCAAAGGGGATCACACATAGGTCACTTGATTTGCATATCTAAACATTTGTTGACTGTTAACTATTTCCCTGCAAATGTTTGCCTATAGTTCCTAGGGCAGTTTGTTGGCCCATTTGGTGACAGAGTCCTGCCCAGTGGTAGGTCCTGAAGACATCTTTCAAAGCAGTCAAGTAGTCACAAAGGGCAACTTCAGCGGTTAACCCTTAACCTGCCCTTCAATTCTTGACTCTTAACTTGCCCTCCTCTTCAATATTTTTTAACTGTTAGCAGGGAAGACTAAAATGAAACAAATAGAAACAACCAACCAACCAAACAAATAAACAGCCCAACTCCAAGAAACAAAATTCATCAAGAAATACAGAAACTTTGGGATCTGGTCTTTGCTCTCCCCAGCCCCACCTCCCCAGGCTCTACCTCTTATTCATTTTCCCCTGTGTTGCTTCCAGACTCCAATCTCCAGAGGGGTGGTCAGGAGGAAGGGAAAATATTCATCACAAATGGTCTTCTTCATTAGCGAAGAAGCCCCTACATTATTAGCTTGATTCATTAGCTCCTCCAGACCACTTTCTATTCTTTGTGCTCCCCCCAACCCAGTTCCCTTCAGTTAAGGGAAGGATGAGTCTGATGAATCAGAAGCCTACAACAAGCTGGATATTTTTATTTATTTAACTTTGTGTAGTTTTCCTCCTTGGCAAAATGGTTATGGAAGCAGCCCTGGAAGATCCCAGTGGGAGCATGATTCTAAGGGAGAAAAGCAGTTTGATGCCTCATATTCTGCTATAATAAACAGTTATCATGGCTTGCGTATGCTGGTTATGATGAAAAACAGTGTATCCTTGCAGAAACAAAGGGACAAAGGGATGGTTTGCCACTCGGAGGGTCATCCAAAATGTTTGCAAAGTAAACCTCATAAGCACATTCTCAGACTAAGTTTATTTACAGCTATGCAGCTATCAATAACAAAGACAATTAAATTAGCTAGGTCAAAAGCCTGTTTGAACTGAAGAACTCCATTATAACATTAAAGTTTGTGCAAAGCAGCCCTTCTCACATGAAATTGATGGAGAAGCTCATTGGGTTTTTTAAAATTCAGAAAGGATTAATAGCTTTCACGTTGGAGAATATTACTGAGAAAGAGTGCACAGAGTTTAAAATACTTCTCCCATGTAAATGAGGACTGGTTTCATTTTTTTATTTTAGATATTGTGTTCTTTTTTTTTTAAGAATCAATCTAGAGGAGCTGGGGGAGTGAAATGGAGGGTGGTGGGGTGGTAACTGTTCTCACAGAAGCATATTTTGACTGCTCCATAATGGTATGTAATTTTCTCCATCAAAGCCAGAATAGTCAATAAGTCAAGATGTGGCTTTAACTGCGTCTCAGAATAAACACTGGATTTCTTCATTAGCTGATCAAATAGAGAGTTCAAGTGGAACTGCAATATTCTTTTGTGTGGGGAGAAATAATGGATTACAACAAATATCCCAGGGTTTGGGAGACCACACTAAGCACAGAGGGTAGCAGGACATTTCTTTGTTAACCTGAGATCACACTGGCATGTTCACAATGGAGCTTGAATCTCATTAGGTCTCTTTTCTTTTCCAAGAGAAGAAACATTTCCCTTGAGTCTAGTAGTCATCAATGTAGCTTGACAAGAGCATTTTGACTCAGGTAGTTTTTCTTTTTCTTTCACTTCCCTCCTTCCTTACCTCCTATCTTTTGTCCTTTTGCCCCTTCTTCCTTCTCTACTTTCTTCCCTACACCGTCCATCATGGTACGCCTCTCTTTCTCACTCTTTCTCTTTCTTTATTCTTTCTCTCTATTAATGTAGCTGACATTTTATAGACATTTTTCTTTAGTGTCCATTTATTTATTTTATTTTTTAAAATTTATTGAATCACCATGTGGAAAGTTACAAAGTTCTCAGGCTTATGTCTCAGTTATACAATGCTCAAACACCCGTCCTTTTACCAGTGCCCATACTCCACCACCAAAAAAAAAAAAAACCCAGTATACCTCCCAACACCCACCCCCCAACCCCCACCCCCCCTGCATAACTGATAAATTTCACTCCCTTTTCTCTTTACAATGATTACATTCCACATTTCAACACAAAACTCACTATTGTTGGAGTTTCAACACAGAACTCACTATTCTTGTTGGAGTTTATCTGCCAAGAATACGGCCCTATTGACAAGGAAACATTTGATAATTAGTTTTCCACTAATGAGAATGAAGAGATATAAAGTTGCGCGGCCACAGTAGCAGCCGCGCAATTTAGGATTTCTGTATTTTAGTAATTAAGTCCAGGGAGATTTAAGTTGAAAATTGCATCATTTCCCTTCCTGGGGCAGAATGAAGCAAAAACTTAGTTCACAGTCTGGACACATGGCTGCAAGCACTCTCTGGGACCCCAAGTAATATATCTGGCTCTGGATCCTGGTTGTTCAGCAGCAAAGTGGCTGTGCAAAGGCATGGCCACACGGGTCGAATCTTGGTGGAGCTCAAGCCGGCACTGGCCCCGGCCTGAGACTTTTTTAGTGTCCATTTAAATCCCCAACAAATAAATACTTATATCCAACTGAGATCCCTTTCCTTAATACCAAACCAGCATTTCCTCTTAACACTTAAAATATTTATCTACAAATTACATTAAAAGTTACATAAGATCTATAGCCTTGGTTTCCTCACTGGTAAGATTGCCATCATAATGACACCGAATGCATAGTATTTTAAGGATAAAATACCTCAGGTGAAGCACATTGCAAAGTATCTAGCACATAGTAATGACTTATAAATATGAACTACTTTTATTTTTCTCCAAATTATCTTTTAAACCAATTTCATAGTTCTGATCTTGTTTTCTCTCTGCTTTGGCCTTCAGGCTTTTATCATTCATGCCATTCCCCCTCCCCACCCTATCCCCCCCCAAAAAATCCACAGGAACAGCTGAATAGAAAAGAGGTGCTTTATTGGCATAAAAAACAACTTAAGTTAGGAAGAATGTCCACTAGCACATGTTAAGAATAAGCTTCGAGGAGCAGGAGTAGGGATCTGGTTTGATGTGCAGCAAAGATAGAAAATCATAACAGTTTATACATATTCTAGTAGTTTTACAGGAACATGTGTATATTCATGAGGGGTAACATTGAACATGTGAAGTTGAAAAACATACTATGAATACCTATCACATGTACAGAAATGACAAGAGGCATGGGTGTAGGTGTGCTTTATAGTATGGTAGTGAATAGGAAAGGGAGTCAAAGTTAATGAAGCTCTATTTCTCGGTGCTCATTTCTACCAGCCTGCCTAAAGTCTGAGGTCCATATCAGTGCAAGAGAATTCTTACACTTCTTTTATCCGAATCATAGCCCTCTAGGTGCCCTAAAAATAAAGAGATAGTTATCCCCATTAAGAGGTTGTCACAGTATCCAGAGTACAGGTTTTCGTCAATTTGTTTTAGCGAGTGCTAATCTCAGGGAGTTGTTTTAAAATTTCAACAAAAAGGAACAAAGTTGCAAAAAATAAACTTTTTGATATCACTTATCAAATGGAACATTCATATTTGATCTTCACACTAGAAAAATTCATCACTGTATCACTATCATCCCATTGCTCATCGATTTGCTCGAGCAGGCACCAGTAATGCCTCCATTGTGAGACTTGTTACTTTTTTGGCATATTGAATACACCACAGTAGCTTGCCAGGCTCTGCTGCGTGGGCGAGATGCTCTCCGTAGCTTGCTGGGCTCCCTGAGAGGGGCGGAGGAATTGAACCTGTGTCGGCTGTGTGCAAGGCAAACGCCCTATCGGCTGTGCTATCGATCCAGCCTGACAGAAAAGATTCATATATTGTCCATTCACTGCTCTTGATTTTAGTGTATCTTTAAAGAGTCTGTTGTACTATTCAATTAATTGCACTTCAATTGACTTCAGGACTGACGTCCAAACTTCTATAAAGGTGTATAGGATATGTCACACTGGCTTGACTATTAGCTATTATCTCACCTCATGACCCACTTCTTTCTCTGTTGACTTTAGACTTACAACCTTAGGTAGACTCCAGAGAAGATCTAGTACTGGGTGATTTCCTGTGTTATTTCACTTATTTCCTCTTTTAATGCACTTTCATTTAGCATATAGGATTGTGCATAATGCGGCTCTATCTACAGTCACTTACTTTATAAAAACTTCATCAACTTTTATGGGCAGATAAGTTGCTTTCTCTCCCTTCCACTAAAGCTCTTTACACTGACCATTGTATCACTAGGCCAATTGCATAATTGATGATTTGTTATCAAAGTGGTTAAAAGGCAGTTTACAAGAAAGGAAATAAGGCTTTTAATCTAGAATTTAATAGTTGCCTTCCTCTGACATCCTATCACAACTACTTAGGCTCTGAGGATATACTATAACTATTTCTCTCAGTTGTTCTTAAAGTTGCATCCACAATTCATTTACTAACTTTCAGAGGGATTGGAACCTCCTATTTATGGATGCTCCTTCAAACATTTATCAAAAGATCATCATTCACCAATTTGTCACTACTTATACTGGAACTTTATATATCTTAGCCCTCAGTTATTCACTTCAACATAAAACTATCCAATAATAGGCAAGGAAACTTGAAAAACTAATTAGAACTAAGAAACACATAAAAAAGAAAATCCTGTGATGTTCACTGTTAAAATAATCAACCAAAATTCTTCAATAGCAAGATTCTTGTGTGTTATTTTAAATTTCACAAAGTGTTCCCATGCATATGAACTCTTCCCAATAATTCTCAGTGATACACAGGTAAAATATTACATCTACTTAGCTGATATACAAGAAATTTGGCCCAAAGAAGTTAAGTGGTTTTTCAAGGTTATAGAAGTAGTGAATAGTAAATTCAAGAAACTTCACCATCTGTTTCATAATGTAGTATTCCTTCTATTCTTTCAGGTGTTGCATTTTTATTTATTTCTTTTTTTTTAAAGCTCACATCAGCTACACACTGACAACCCTTTAATTAATTAATTAATTTATTTATTTATCATTGAATTGCCGTGAGGGTACAGTTACAGACTTACATGTTTTTATGCTTGTGTTTCCCTCATACAATGTTCGAGAACCCATTCTTCCACCAGTGTCCATTCTCCACCACCAATAAACCAGTATCCCTCTCACCCCCCAATCCCATCTACCTCCCGCCTCACCCCACCTCTGTGGCCAGGTATTCCTTTTTGTTATCTCTCCTTTTGGGTGTTATGGTTTGCAATAGGGGTATTGAGTGGCCATCGTGTTCAGTCTCTAGTCTACTTTCAGCACACATCTCCCTTCCCACGCAGGATCTCCAACCACATTTTACTTGGTGTTCCCCTCTCTATCTGAGCTGCCTTTTCCCCCAGGATATGAGGCCAGCTTCCAAGCCATGGAGCCAACCCTCTGGTACTTATTTCTACTATTCTTGGGTGTTAGTCTCCTACGCTGTTATTTTTATATTCCACATATGAGTGCAATCTTTCTATGTCTGTCTCTCTCTTTCTGGCTCATTTCACTTAACATAATACTTTCCATGTTGATCTACTTATGTGCAAAGTTCATGACTTCATCTTTTCTAACAGCTGCATAGTATTCCATTGTGTAGATGTGCCAGAGTTTCTTTAACCAATTTTCTGTTCTCTGGCACTTGGGTTTTTTCCATATTCTGGCTATTGTAATCAGTGCTGTGATGAACATATGAGTGCAGATATCATTTCAACTATACTAACTATACTTTTTTGCTTCTCTGGGATATATTCCCAGCAGTGGTATTGCTGGGTGAAATGGGAGCTCAATTTCTAATTTTTTGAGAAGCATCCATATTGTTTTCCAAAAGGGCTGAACCAGTCGGCATTCCCACCAGCAGTGTAGAAGAGTCTCTTTCTCCCCACATCCTCTCCAACAGCGGTTGCTTTTGTTCTTTTGGATGTGTGCTAGCCTCTGTGGTGTGAGGTGGTATCTCATGGTTGTTTTGATCTGCATCTCTCTGATGATTAGTGATGTAGAGCACTTTTTCATGTGCCTCTTGGTCATTTGTATCTCTTCCTTGGGAAAGTTTCTGTTTATTTCTTCGCCCCATTTTCTGACGGAGTTGGATGTTTTCTTCTTGTAGAGTTCAACCAGTGCCTTATATACCCTTGATATCAACCCCTTAACAAATGGGTATTGGGTGAATGTCTCCCATTCTGTAGATTGTCTTTGTATTCTGGTCACTGTATTTTTTGAGGTGCAGAAGCTTCTTAGTTTAATATAGTCCCATTTGTTTATCTCTGTTTAAATTTGGTTGAGCAGTTGCATGTCATCTTCGAAGATACCAAGAGCTTCAATATCGTGGAGGGCTTTGCCGACCTTCCTTCGATGTACCTTATGGATTCTGGTCTGATGTTGAGGTCTGTAATCCATTTTGATCTGATTTTTGTGCATGGTTATAGGTCGAGATCTAAACTCATTTTTTTGCATGTGGTTGTCCACGTATGCCAGCACCATTTGTTAAAGAGGCTTTCCTTGCTCCACTTCACATTTCAACGATTAGATGCTCATACAATTGGGGTTGTGTGTAGGGATATATCACCCTGCTCCATTGGTCTGTGGCTCTGCCTTTGTTCCAGTACCATGCTGTTTTGATTATTACCGCTTTGTAGTAGAGTTTGAGGTTGGGAAGGGTGATGCCTCTCATTGTCTTTTCCCTAAGAATTGCTTTAGCTATTCGTGGACATTTATTGTTCCATATGAATTTCAGAATTGCTTGATCCATTTCTTCGAAGAATTTCATGGATATCCTTATAAGGATCATGTTGAATCTCTATAATGCTTTGGGGAGTATTGCCATTTTGACAATGTTGATTCTCCCTATCCATGAGCAGGGGATATGTTTCCATTTCTTCATGTCTTCTTTTATTTCATGGAGTAGCATTTTATAGTTTGCTTTGTAGAAGTCCTTTACTTCTTTAGTTAAACTGATTCCGAGGTTCTTGATTTTCTGGGGCATGATTGTGAATGGGATTGCTGTTTTATATCCCTTTCTTCTGTTTCATTGTTTGTATATAGGAAGGCCATGGATTTTTGGGTATTGATTTTATAGACTGCGACTTTACTGAATAAGTCTATTGTTTCTAAGAGTTTCTTAGTAGAGGCTTTAGGTTTCTCTAGATATAGTATCATATCATCTGCGGATAGTGAGAGTTTGATTTCTTCCTTTCCTATCTGGATGCCCTTAATGTCTTTTTGTTGCCAAATTGCTATTGCAAGTATTTCCAGTACTACATTGAACAGAAGTAGTGAGAGTGGGCATATTTGTCTAGTCCCTGATCTGAGAGGAAAGGCCCTTAGTTTTTCCCTGTTGAGGATAATGCTTGCCATAGGCTTGTAGATGGCTTTGACTATGTTGAGGAAAGTTCCTCTAAAACCCATTTTGGTGAGATTTTTCATCATGAACTTGTTGGATCTTGTCAAATGTTTTCTCTGCATCTATTGATATGATCATATGGTTTTTATCTTTACTTTTGTTGATATGATGGATTATGTTGATTGATTTCTGAATGTTAAACCATCCTTGCATCCCTGGGATGAATCCCATTTGGTCATGGTGTATGATCTTTTTTATGAGTTGTTGGATTCTCTTTGATAATATTTTGTTGAGGATCTTCCAATCAGTGTTCATCAGGGACATTGGTCTATAAATTTATAAATATTGGTCTATAAAGTTAGTGGTGTCTTTTTTTGCTTTTGGTATTAGGGAGATATATGCCTCATAGAAACTGTTTGGGAGAGTTCCTGTTTTTTCGATTTCCTGGAAAAGCTTGAGGAGAACTGGCAACAGGTCCTCTTTAAATGTTTGGAAGAATTTGGCAGTGAATCCATCTGGGCCTGGACTTTTGTTTTTTGGGAGATTTTTGATTACAGTTTCAATTTCCCTGATATTAATGCGTCTATTCAGGTATTCCAAGTCTTGTTGGTTCAGTCTTGGGAGATTGTAAGAATCAAAGAATTCATCCGTTTATTTTAGGTTCTCCTGTTTCATGGCATACAGACTTTCAAAGTAGTCTGTGATGATCTTTTGAATTTCATTGGTTTCTGTTGTGATGTCCCCTTTTTCGTTCTTGATTCAGTTTATTAAGGTTCTCTCTCTCTCTCTCTTTTCTTTGTGAATCTTGCTAGTGGTTTATCAATCTTGTTTATTTTCTCAAAGAACCAGCTCTTGGTTTCATTGACCTTTCAGATTGTTTTCTGAGCTTCCATGTCAATAATTTCTGCTCTAATATTTATTATTTCTTTTCTTCAGTCTGGTTTGGGCTCTTTTTTCTGGTCCTTTTCTAAGATCTTGAGCTATCTATGTAGGCCCTTTCTTCCTTCCTAAGGAATGCTTGCAGAGCTTTAAATTTTCCCCTTAACACGGCTTTATCTGTGTCCTATACATTTTGGTAGCTCATGTCTTCATTCTCATTTGTTTCAAGGTATCTCTTGATTTCTTCCTTGATTTTATTCCTGACCCACTCATTGTTCAACACTGAGCTGTTTAATTTCCAGGTGTTTGCTTTGATTCTCCGTGTCTGTGTGTGATTTAGCTTCTATCTTCAGCACATTGTGGTCTGAAAACATAGTTGATACAATTTCTATTTTTCCAATTCTATTGAGTATGTTTTGTGGCCCAGTACATGGTCTATTTTGGAAAATATTCCGTATGCACTGGAAAATAATGTGTATTCTTTCTTTGGGGGGTGTAGCCCTGTATAGGTCTATTAGGTCTCTCTCTTCCATTTCTTCCTTCAGAGTTAGAGTTTCCTTGCTGAGTTTTATTCTTGTCTATCTTTCCAGATGATAAGGTGGTGTTGAAGTCTCTGATTACTACTGTGCTGCTAATGATGTCCTCCTTAAAATCCGTTAGGAGTTATTTTAAGTATTTAGCTAGTCGTTCACTAGGTGCATATACATTTAAGAGTGTGATTTTTTTCCTGTTCTACATATCCCTTGATAAATTACCTTCGCTGTCCCTTCTAACCTTTTCAACCTAAATCTATGTTATTGGATACTAGTGTGGCCACCCCAGCTGTTTTGAGGTAGTTGTTTGCTTACAGGGTTGTTTTACATCCTTTGACTTTGAGTCTGTGTTTGTTCTGACTGTTCAGGTGTGTTTCTTGTAGGCAGCAGATTGTTGGGTTTTGTTTCCAAATCCATTTTGCCACTCTGTATCTTTTAATTGGCTCATTTAGGCCATTGCCATTAAGAGATATTATGGTCATGGTGTTTTGCGTCATCTTTCTGTGGGGTTTGTTGTTGTAGAGTTTTTCCTTGTCTTACAATAGCCCCTTTAGTCCTTTTAAGTTTGGTTTTGAGTCTATGAAGTTCCTGAGCTGTTGTTTATCCATGAAATAGTGTATGGTTCCTTCAAGTTTGAGTGAGAGTTTAGCCGGATAAAGTGTTCTTGGTGAGGCATTCATTTCACTGAGTTTTTGCACTATATCCCATCATTGTCTTCAGGCTCAGAGGGTTTCCTCTGATAGATCAGCTGTAAATCTAAGGGGTGCTCCTTTGTATTTGATTTCCTTCTTTGACCTTGCTGCTTGCAGTATTGTGTCTCTATCTGTGGCATCCATCATTCTGACTATGACATGTGTTGGAGTCTTTGCTGGTACTCTTCGGGCTCCTTGGATCTGGATGCCTGCCTTCTCTAGCTCTGGGAATTTCTTAGCAATGATGTCTTTAATTGTGTTTTTTTTTTCCATTGGGGTTACTTCCCTGTGCTTCTGGTACTCCAATGATTCTTATGTTGTTCCTCTTGAGGTCGTCCCCTAGGATTCTAATTCACTCTAGAGCCATTTTGAGGTCTTTTGAAATTATTTGTTGTTGTCTGTAAGCTGTCTGCAGCTCATCTTCAAGCTCACTGCTTCTGTCTTCTGTTGTTGCCATTCTACTGTTGAGGGCACATACTGAGATTTTTAATTCATCTACCGATTTCTTTATTTGTGTGACTTCTGTTTGTAGCTTTGAAATTGCTGCTCCCATTTCTTCCTGCATTTTCTTGGTGGACTGTTCCAATGTTTCATTCATATCCTCCCTTAATTTATTGGATGTCTGTTCCATGGTTGCTTGAGTACGTCGACCATCTTCAAGATTTTCTCTTTGAATTCTTTATCTGAGAGGTTGTATATGTGGGTAACCCCTGTTGAGGCTTCTGGAATCCTTTCTTCATTCTCTCTTCATGGAAGAATTTTCGCTGTTTCTCCCTATTGTTATGGAAGTATAGAGTTGGAACCTTCTAGTTGTCTATCCCTATTTCCTTTTGCTGCAGAGGGGATTCTGGATGAACTAAATTGATGATGATATCCTTGTTTCTATTCTAGAATACTTCTTTACTCTCAGGTGCTCCTCCTGGTTTATGTGAAGTCTCTAGTGAAGACTTAGGGCTATGCTCTCTTTACAAAGGGTTTGTGCAGCTTCTATTGTTCACTGACAGTTTTTGTGAAATTAGGATAAGCTAATGGACTATCGGCATAGAGTGATTGAGATGGGCAAGGTGTTTTTCAAAGAAATAGGTTATACAGATTATGACCTAAAGAAAATAACTGCAGCTGCAGTGGCTCCGGCAGGACACCACGCCCCATTTTGAGGCCACGCGCCCTGGGATGCAAGCCCCAAGTAACCTTTTGCGTCATGGGTGGGCGGGCAGGTGCTCACACACCTGTCTGGGGAGAGGCGGGGCTGGGGCAGTGGGCAGGGATGCTGGATGCCAGGGCGGGGTGATTGGTGGACAGCTCAAGCAGCGGAAAGGCCATTTATTTATTTCTTCTGCTGTATGTTCATTAGTGCTTTCACAAATAAAACATGTTTACAGTATCCCTCTGGCTAACCCACCACCCATTCTGTGGCAGGTGCATTCCTTTTTACTCTCTCCTTTTGGGTGTTATGGTTTGCAATACAGATAGTAAGTGGCCATCATGTTTGGTCCATATTCTACTTTCAGCATGCATCTCCCATCCCAAGCGAGCCCTCCAAGCATCATTTACTTAGTGGTCCCTTCTCTGTCTCAGCCGTGTTTTCCCCCACCATGAGACCAGCTTCAAAACCGTGGAGCGATCCTCCTGGCCATTATCTCTATTATCCTTGGGTGTTTGTGTCCCATTTTGTTACTTTATATTCCACATATGAGTGCAGTCATTCTATATCAGTCCTTGTCTCTCTATTTCACTTAGCATTATACTCTCCATGTTGATCCACTTTGGTGGTGGATAATGGGCACTGGCTTAGGGATGGGTATTCGATCATTGTATAACTGAAACAATCACAAAAGTTTGTAAGTCTGAAACACTATCTCATGGTGATTCATTAAAAAATTTAAAATAAAAAACAAATAAATGGCATATTTAGTAAAGATTTTATTACAAATTTAAAAGATTTTTTAAAACATTTACAGATCTTTCAACTTGTGTTTTATTTCATAATAAAACACACATTCCTTATAAGAATTTAAAATAAAGTTTTTATGGCCTCTAAAATACATACACCTTATTACATGCCCTCTATCGTGCTAAAAATGATTAATATTTTGGTATATTCATTTGGTATATTCATTGGTATATTCATTCTCAGTATTTTTACTGATTGGTTTATTTGATTCATTTATGCTGTATAACCCTATGGATGGTTATAGTATGTTTGCTTTAATTATTTTGTCTTTTTCTTTTCATATACCAAATTTCTAATGATTTTCATATTGACAAACATGAAATATTCAACATTATGTGGGTGGGTGATCAGGGGTCCCCAGATAGTGATCCCAGGGACAACTGCTGGAAATACTTAGCCTTGCTATACAAGCCTGATAGTTCAGTGCTTTGCCTGATGATGCAATGCTACAGAGATCAACAAAGCTAGAACTACAGGGTCACACTTGCTGTGCTTTAGAAATACCAGAGCTACAACCCAAGGTGCTCAAGGGCTACCCACTATATTGGTGAGCCACATGGCATCAGGGATGGATCAAATGCTGGCATTCAGGGCATGTACCCCAGACCTTTGAGCTACCTCCTTAGCTCCATAACCAACACTTTTTTTAAAAAATTTTATTGAATCACTGTGAGATAGTTACAAGCTTTCATGTTTGGGTTACAATCTCACAATGATCAAACACTGATCCCTCCACCAGTGCACATTCCACACCACCAATATCATGGGTATACCCTCCTTTCCACCCTTCCCCTGCCTCTATGGCAGAAAATATTCCCCATACTTTCTCTCTACTTTTGGGTTTTATAGCTTGGAACACACACTGCAGGGTCATCATGTTTGGTCCATTATCTACTTTCGGCATGCGTCTCCCATCCCAACTGGTTCCTCCATGTGGAGAGCCTCCATGGGACCGTGCTTTGTAACAACAGTTGCACTGTGCTTGTAAATTGCACCCTGCTTGTAAATTGCACCATTCTTCGTAAACAACACCTGTGTGCTTCGAAAACAACTCCTAATAAGGAAACAGGATGTCTTGCCAAGCCCATAAGCTGTAAGTAGCCTATCAGCTGCAGACACGTGGGCGTAAGCAGGCAGCGAGAGGTACATAAGGGGGTAAGTCACCTAGCTAGAAGTTCCTCCTCGTTTGTCCCTCTCTCCTCCTCCTCCTCGTTCCCCCTCGTTCCCCCTTCAATGGAAAGTCCCTGAATAAATCGCAGCAAGAAGGATCTCCCCCTTCAATGGAAAGTCCCTGAATAAATCGCAGCAAGAAGGATCTCCGAGTTGCGTGTTTCTTCTCTGGTTGAAGCGGCACGCGACACCTCCAGCCATCATTTTCTTAGTGATCCCTTCTCTATTCCATCTGCCTTATCCCCTCTGCTCATGAAGCAGTCTTACAGCTATGGGGCATAGAGGGACCAACACATTTTAAGTGTAAGAATATCCCATCTTATGGCTGGAGCGATAGCACAGCAGTAGGGCATTTGCCTTGCATGCAGCCAACTCGGGTTCAATTCCTCCGCCCCTCTCAGAGAGCCCTTCATGCTACCAAGACTATCTTGCCCCACACAGCAGATCCTGGCAAGCCACCCATGGTGCATCCAATGCCAAACACAATAACAACAAATCTCACAATGGAGACGTTACTGGTGCCCGCTTGAACAAATCATTGAGCAGTGGGATGAGAGTGACAATGACAGTGATGGCTGTATCAAAATTCACTTGAGCTATTCTTTATTTTGTTATCTTTCGTTTTCTCTTCATCTTTTTATCTGTTTGGGAACTGCAACCAGCTGTGCTCAGGGCTTAACCGGCTGCATGCAAGGCGAGCATGCTACAGGTGATACTATCAATTTAGCCCTGACTATTTTTCTCTTAACATTGATATTTATCTCATATCCCCTGATGAAGATCAAACAATAAACAAAATTTTCTTTACTTACAGGCTCTATGCCAAGGTAACAAAATTCAAACTTGGGTTTCTAGAAATAGGTTGTATTGTCTGGAAGCCAGGACCTTTGAATAGAGCTATCACACCATCCCAGGCTGGAGAAGTTAAACTGACATAAAACCTTCACTTTGACTTATTTTACGAGACCAGTTGGACACATCAATAAGCCATGTTATAGCTATCAGCCTTCCTAGAGGAGCTAGGAATATAGCCCAGAGTCAGCTACGATTCCCTAGACTCATCTTCCAGACAGGCATGTGTTCCATGAATCCATAAACACTTCAGTTTTACTTTCTGAATATTAATTGTAAGCTCTAATTAAGGATCTTGTTACTTTCTCTTAGAATTCCACAAGTAAAGATGCAGTCAGTATTCTATTGTCTTTAATAGACTATGTACACGAACAAAGTTAGTCAAAAAATATTCTGTCAGGGTATATGTAAAAAAATAGTTGTTAATAAAATTACAAATATTTAGCAGTTACTTTGCTTGGATTAGAAAACCAGGATCCTAGTCTTTTAAATGATTAGTTATTTGATGTGAGTCATTATTTAATTTTCCTAGGCCTCAAAAGCAATTTTATTAATAGTAATAATAATAATAGTGCATGGGACTATTGTGAGAATTACAGGTGGAGTGTAGTGGACTAAGTTCCATGGCTGAGCAATACTAAATCACTGTATAATGTGTCACCCCATTGATCATTGATTTGCTCGAGCGAGCACCAGTAACTTCTCCATTCGTCCTAGCCCTGAGATTTTAGCAGCCTGTCTTTACTCATTCTTCCCAGCAGGGCCACATTGGAGGTTCTTTCAGGGGCAGGGGAATGAGAACCATCACTGTTACTGCATTTGGCATATCAAATACGCCACAGAGAGCTTGCCAGGCTCTGCTGTGTGGACAGGATGCTCTTGGTACCTTGCCAGGTCCTCTGAGAGGGAGAACTAGGCTATAAGAGGTCGCGCAGCAGAGGCCACGTGCTTTCACAACTTTTACACAGAGTTACAGAGCAATACTAAAATCTTGAATAAATATTGTAATCATTTTTATTATTTTGTGAAGGTAGATAGATTTTGACACTGCTAACCACTGACACAATTGGATTCCAAATTTCAGTTTCCTGCTAGGCCTTTCACCTAGTTTTGACCTGTTTTACACTACTACTTCTGAGATCAGTTCAGAATTGGCCCTGGTTATGTTTTTGACTTCTTAGATATCTACACCTTATATGTACAGTGGCTGGAAGAATGAATTCCTCTGGATTCAATACTTACTCATCTATAATAGAATTGATTGAAAAAAACGAATATGGTGGGCAATAGATGTCAGATAGATAAGAAGATAGAAATGGGAGGATCTACTTGGTTTTCTAGAGAAAAAGCCTTGGAACCACTGAGAACACTTTTAGATCTTACTGCCAGTTCATTACTTAAGTCTTCAGTGTATAGAAATCTATGAATAATATAAAAGTTTCATCTGTTCAAAGTTTGCTAAGACTTTGAGCAGATGAATTTATCATTGGAATAGAATATCCTGAAAAATACCGATGTTGTTCATAGATGTGCACCTGGGAATCCTTTATATTCATTTGATGCTTATTTGACTTTTGTAAGCTTTAGTTTCTTCAACTGTGAAATTGATATAGGATTTTTGTGAGAAATAATTTTTTATGTGATTCATTTAGAATATAATAAATATTCAACTAATGTTAGCTATTAATATTATGTTTAATTTGCTTTGGAAAAGTAGACTACCTAAACGAAACCCAACAATAAGGGATACTGTAGCATGAACGTGGTTGAAAAAATTGTCCATTGTGTGTAATATGGAGAGGAAATTGCTTGAACTTTTATTTTTGATGTGTGGAGATAGCTGCATGCAGTATTATTAACTCTTAATCAGAAGGAAAGCATGAACATAATAAACAAATAAAATGAATTAAAATTCTGGACCAAATCTGAGTCTGATTAAAAATAGCACACAGGCTGAGATCAACCTTTCTATCTGCATGCTGCTAAGAAATGTGTCTGAGTTAGCAGTGAATTAAAACATCATGAAGGAGGCAGAACATAGACAGTTCCTAGTGGAACTGTGCTGAAAATCTGACATAAATAAATAACAACATATTCTTATAAAGAATTTAAAATGACCAGCTTGATAAAGCAAGAAAGAGAAATTTACTCAAATTTATTGTAGATGCATGTTTTTCCTCATGTGACCATGGTAGTCTGGTACCCCTTTTAATAAGGGAGGAGTAGTGGGGGGCAGAGAGGGAATTTTATTTGAGCTTTTGCTTTCATATACAGCTTATCTTTTTGAGATGATCAGAATTTATAATAAACACTTTGATAATATATTGAAGATAACAGGCTACCTAATTCAATGAAATATGGATTTAAATAACCAGAGTTGTGATATAGATCACAGTAGCGATATCAAAGCAAACTGCAATTTTGGTGCAATGCATGGTAATTAAAATAACTATTTACACTTCTGATTTTATATGGAAACTTTATGTTCTTCTGCAGGCACACATTTTTTTCTGAAGATGCTTATATATAATATATATGTAAATATATGAGTACATGTAGATATATATCCATACATTTCTATTTCTCACCGTTGCACATGATATTTACAAATACTACATACAAATTAAGTTCTTTGTTTATTAAAGTAATAAAGATGCATTCTAGAAATTTCAGGAAATAAAATTGAAGTTAAAAAAAAAGGAAGTAAAATCTCTTTGAGCCATTAAGCCATTAATATCATGTGGCAGAAAACATGCTAGCTAGTTAAAACACCAAAGCTTCAAATACAAGGAATTACTCAATTAGAGTAACCTTGTACAATGTGGAGGGTCAAACTGAAGGTTGATTTTCTAGTAACAACTTCTAGAGCTACTCTATCAAATTGGTTAACTAAAAAACAAATGTATCTGTCTCTACTTGGAATCCAGAGTATGATTCAAAAGTTAAAGTTTTAAATTCCCATGACTTCAACTGTTTCTGAAACTTTCTCCTTTGACATGGTAAATCTCTCCAAAATATTTCTATCTGTGCCATAAGTGTCTTCAAAAAACCCAACATCTCCATGACCATTATATTAGAGAAAAAAACAGCTATAGAAAATTAATGTCAGGGATTCCTTTACAGACATACATCTCATATTCTTGCTTCCCAGTCATGGAATCTAACCTATACCAAAAACTACAGATTCATGGTAGTTTGGTGCTTTAGGTTGCACACCCATGAGGGAATACTTGCAAGAGATTAGAATTGCTTTGGAGGGAAGTACCGCAATAGATCTGACACAATGTCAGTTCAGATAGCAGAAACAGTCCGAAGGTAAACAGGAAGGCATAAAGTTTTGTACCATGTTAGTTCTTGTGTAGCTTTAATATGTTAGGGTAGTAATTGGAGAATTTTGGAAGAAGTCATGGTAAGGAATTTGGACCATATTATCAAAACAACTTAATACCCTACTTAGAACTTTAGTTTTATCTAGAACAATCAAACTTACCAAGTATCAGTCACCTGTATACTGTATGCATGAATTTTGTTTGCTGCATGCTATTATTTCTTGATACTTTTTTACATTGATTTTCAATAGATTCAATGTCTTAGCTTTGTATCTATTATTTGACAAATTATGTGCTAAGCTATGTATTTTTTCCTGTTGCAAATCATAATAAGTGCAAAACTTTGAGTAAAAAATGTAAATACACCATCTAAAAATCATCATCTGTGGGGCTAAAGTGATAGCACAGCAGCTAGGGCGTTTGCCTTGCACGCAGCCAACCGGGATTCGATTCTAAGCATACCACATGGTCCCCTGAGCACCGCCAGGGGTAATTTCTGAGTGCAAAGCCAGGAGTAACCCCTGTTCACCTCTGGGTGTGACCCCAAAAGCAAAAAAATAAATAAATAAAAATAAAATAAAATAAAAATTATCATCTGTGTCACTAATAGTTGTGCATACACAGTTTGAAATTATATCCTACACAATCAGAAACACTATAAGTTTCATAAATATATATGTGACAAAACGAATTAGAAAGATATTATTGACAGTCATAGAAAGATGTCGGCAATAAATAGGATATATTAGAGACTAATTTAAAGGCATTTGTCCAAATAAAATTTAAATGTAGTTTGAATTGAGCCAATGTCCATAAGAGGAAAAAGAGGAAGAGCTACTTAAAGAGATTTTAGAACTGAAATGCAAAGAATTTGGTACCTGGCTGATTTAGGAATTCAGAATGAAAATGGATTCAAGTTACCTTATAGTTCAACTTGGCTGACCTCTGACTGGTGGCAGTGTAATTTTAAGCTGAGATAATAAATAAAATATTTTATTTTATAATGTTTCAGTGCTAAGACCAATTGGCATACTGATTTTTAAATATTTCCTTAGATGGTTAGTTTACAATACATATATACATGTATATATATATATATAATGTACTGTGATTTATACTGTGATTTATAATGTTGATGATGGCTGGTTTTTATGCACAAAACACTACAACACATCCTCCAACAGAGCGTCAATTTCCTGCCACCACTGTCCCAGTGTCTCCCATCCATTCTATCTCCCCCATTCTCCCTATAGTGATACGCTTTCTACTAAAGACCATTTCTTGGTTTCTAAGTCTTTTCAACATTTATTGTTTCTTTTCAATGTTTCTTTATATCCCATTCATGAAAGAGATAACTCTAGGGCCAGAGTGATAAAATAATAGGTAAGGCCTTTACCTTGTTCACAGCCTACTGGGGATACTCAATCCCTGGCATACCATATGGTCCTGAAAGTAATTCCTCCAGGAGTAATTCCTGAGTGTGAAATAGGAGTAACCTCTGAACACTGCTGGGTGTGGCCTAAAAACAAACAAAGAAACAAGTGATTACTCTTTGTCCTTCTCCTTCTGATTGATTTTACATAGCATAAAATTGTATGAATTCAATTTTTTTTCCTATAGCCAAGTACTGTTCTGTTGTATTGTCCAACCCTCAGTTCTTTGTACATGGAGTATTTCCAGATTTGACTATTGTGAATAAATAGTTAATAGATAAATATTTTCAATAAACATAGGAAGGCAGATTTCTTTTCTGAATAGAGCTTTGGAGCTCTTGATGTAAATTCTATAAAGTAGAATTTCTGGATCATTGGAAAGATGAATTCATAGTTTTTTGAGATTTGTCCATACTGTTTTTCAAAAAAATAGGAACAGTCAACATTAGTATCAGCAGTGGATGGAGGATGCCTTTATTCCTAGGTCTCCACAAACAGGATTGTTTTTAGTTGTTGTTGTTGCTGATATATGTGTCATATGTCACTTATATGAAATAGTATCTCATTTTGATTTGCATTTACCTGATAAAGTTTCATACATATAGTGTTCTAACACAATATACTTGGCTAGAGTGTCTCCACAATGGTTGAAACTCCACCATTGTTTGAATGACCTCTCCAACCTTTGTCTCTGTCTCCCTGCCCTTAGATATTTAGTTTTATAGACCAAATCTCAGGATCTGGTGACTTTTACCATTTGTTATCGTCTTACATTGTGTTTCTTTATATTCCGCATATGAAAGAAATCACTCTGAATCAGTCACGAACTTTCTGGATAAATTCACTGATCACAGTACTCTCCAGATAAATCCAACTAGTGACAAATTGTGTGATTTCATATTTCATTGCAAGTTAAATAGTAGTCCATTGTGTAATTACACACCATAGCATCTTCATCTAGTCAAATGTTCTTGGACACTTGGGTGTTTTCCATATTGGGGTTATTGAATAATGCTGCAATAAGCATAGACGTGCAAATATCTTCTGGGAATAGTTTTTGGTCTTTGAGGCAGATGCTTCAATTTTTAGTTGTTTTTATTTCTCTTAAGTCTTCTGAAGCCATGGGGAAAAGTGAGAAATAATTGTCTTTATAGCTATCAATGAATTTTTGAAGCTCAGGAAAACTGAAATTAAGTTAAATTTGTGGAATATATCAATTGGCTACTTAAAGTCATAGAAATGGACTTTAGTTTTCAAGGAGAGATGAACGCTGCTGAATTTAAAAATAGAATAGAGGAGAGAGAATCAATATGGGAGATTAAGAGGAACACAGAGAGTTCTCGATCGAAGTTATTGAAAAGAAAATTTCAGTAAGAAGAAACTGTTGGAAAATTCATGTAAAAAATGCTGAAAATACACCACTGTATATATATGGTCAACATTTGGAATATTGATAGTCTGTAATTGAGAAATGTACATAGAGTTATTTGGAGAAAAGGTTATTATTGCAGTTTACTGAAAAAAAATGGGGGAATTAAGAGTATGAAGAGGGGCTGGAGCGATAGCACAGCGGGTAGGGTGTTTGCCTTGCACGCGGCCGACCCGGGTTCGATCCCCAGCATCCCATATGGTCCCCTGAGCACCGCCAGGAGTAACTCCTGAGTGCAAAGCCAGGAGTAACCCCTGTGCATCGCCGGGTAAGACCCAAAAAGAAAAAAAAAAGAGTATGAAGATACCTTAGAACAGCAGTCCTCAGCTAGGGAAGATTTTTGTCTTTATGGAATGTTTGGCATTATCTGGAGCCTTTTTTGGGGGGTGAGGGAGGAGGGTCACAATTAGAGAAGTTCTCCTGACATTTAACAGCTGGAAACATTTCTAAATATATAACAATACAGAGTGTAGCTCCATAAAAATATCATTCATTCCCAAATGTCAATAATGCCAACTTGAGAAACATTGCTTTACAAAAGTATCAAATTATGCTTATAAGATGAAAAGATAGTTCCTCAAAAATGATATAAAAATTGTGAACAAGCATATGAAAAAAATCATCATCATCAATTGTTAGGGAAATGCAATCAAAACAACAGTGTCATGGTTCCCACTCGCAGACTGGGTGGCAGGAGGGGGACATTGCAGATGCACACTGGGGATATTAGTGTAGAGAAGTAGACATGAGTGAAGGTTTTGGTGTTGGAACATTGTATGTGAGAAACTCAACAATGAGTAACTTTGTAACTTTGTAATTCATGGTGATTAAGTAAAAATAAATAAATGAATGAATATTTTTTTTGAAAAAGAAAACAAAGCCAGGGAGAACAGAGAGAGTACAGTGGTAAAACACTTGCCATGCACGTGGTCAGCCAGGTTCAATTCCAAGAAACCCATGGGTTCCCTCCAGTCCAACCAGGAGTGATACAAACACAGAGCCAATAGTAAACCCTGAGCACAGTGGCTGAAAAGTAATGGAACAATGCAAGAGGTTGGATATTGTTCACTAAGAACATCCCTGAGATATGGTCAATAGAACAATGATCTGAGAGTGCTAAGGAATTGCTGAGGGTGGGAGGAACTTTGAAATATAGGTGGAAGGATTGTGACACTTCTGTGGTGTACATGTATAGCAGCACTACTAGTGAAAAATAATGTTAATGGTACTACTCTAAAAAACTTTTTTAAACATGAGAATAGCATTGACAAAATAGATTCAGTGAAGTGAAGAAAAAGAGAATGGTACCTTATGGTGAAGAAAGAATGAAATGTTACCTAGAGAAGAAATTCCCTCTTAAGGAAGAGGGAAGGAAAAAGTCAGGTAGAGAGAATTCGAGAGCAAATAAAAGGTAGTTGGTTATGTGATGCTTTATATAAATAGGATTGTATATCGCCATAAGTATGCATAAAATATTTTCCATACATGTTTTCCAAAGATAATTGATGAATAAAACTTGGATGACAGAAGATATTTCCATCTCCCTCTCTCACTATCTAAAATAGAAGAGACAAAGAGCAGGTAAAAATATGGATATAGATAAGAGCTTGATGAAGCAATACTAAGGCAATTTATGATTTGGAAGCAGGAAACTCTCTTGGGAAAGGGGAATAGCATAGAAAATTATAAAGAGAGTAAACAAATTTAATCAGCAGAGGAAGTAAAATTTGGAGCAGTAATGACTGCAAAAGAGATTTATAAGTAAATCTTAAGTAACACTAGAGATCAACTTTAGTTTTTGGAAATGCAAATTGTAAAGGTACCAACTTGCATATAATTTTCTTGGATAACTCTCGCAATCCACGGACAATATCAGAGAAAGCAGATGTTGGGGTTTTCAGGATACAGGACTTCTCAGAAAGTTGCATGCAACACAGGAAGGTTCTAGTTAGCATGTGGTTAAATATGTATATGGAATGATTGCCCCAACTATAAGTCCCATCGCAAATGTATTTTTGTACTTCCAAATATCTAGTCTCTTAAATGAGTGTTGATTAATTTTAAATAATTTTCTGGGGTCAGGAATAAGATCTCCTGTTAATTACTTTCAGCAATAGTTCTTAATTCCTTTTTTCTTTTTTATCTGCATAGATGCTAAATAAATTAAGGATAATTGGATGGGAAAGCTGATAATTTAAAGTAAATGTAGCTCTGCAGTGTCCTTTCACTCAATATTCATCTTTGGTTCTGCATTTATTTCATGATATTAGTTTTGCACAGTCAAAGCCTCAGATTCTCTCCTTGTTTCTGCTCTTCTCAATGGGTCTTAATTCTGAATGGCTGATTTGCTCATTTTATTCCCGGCATTTGTTCTTTGTCCATAGTCTCTAGGCTCTTTTGGGCTCCGGGTTTCACATTGTATGACCTATTAATGATATAGCTCATTTTGCAGTGAGTTCTACATCCTTAAGACATTTACAAAACCAGCAGACAAATCTTTGGTTGTAATTAGGTCAAATAATTCTAGAAAATTTCTTTTGTTGACTGATTCTATGGACTCATCATGTCCTTTTAGTGCTATTTTTTTCCTGGCACAAAGATAATTACTTCTATTACAATCCTCAAATAACAATGCTTTTCTTCTCTGGTCTTTGTCTAGAGCTGCCCGTTCGCTCACTGACACCAGAATTTTCAAAATGCTGTTTTGTCCATAATTTATTTGCCCTAGAAATTTTGCTTAGTTTCAAGCAGCTGGCTTTCAGCTCAGGTCAGCTGTTTTCTCATCTAAATCTCTTATCTTTTATCTCAATATATAACATATTGTAAAATTATATATATATGCATATATATATATTCTAGATTGTGTGGTAAGGGGCTATTTTTGAGGCATATGTCCAAAAATTGGTTGAAGATCTGTATTTTTTATAAGTGCTGACTTTAATTGATCAATAATCTGCTCATCCTAAATTTTCTCAAACTACAACTAAGTAGCTAGTGGTTTTATTCAAATACTTACCACATAATTTCAGACTCATGCTCAGTAAGAAGACTGAGTTTTCTACAACCATTGACTTTTCTACAACCAAATTAAATTACAGAACAATTGTAAAACAGTTATAACACTAAATTTTAAACCAAAAAAGTTACTGAGCCACCTATAGGTTTTGTCAATACATTTTGTCTTTTTTTCCTTTGGTTTTTGGGTCACACCCGGCGATGCACAGGGGTCACTCCTGGCTCATGCACTCAGGAATTACTCCTGGCGGTGCTCAGGGGACCATATGGGATGCTGGGATTCGAACCCGGGTTGGCCGCGTGCAAGGCAAACGCCCTACCCACTGTGCTATTGTTCAGCCCCAGTGTCAATACATTTTGATACCTTCGATCAGATAAACTTCATTTAGTCAGGGTTATAAAATTGTTCAACAACAGTTGTATTAAGCACAGTTCTCAATGGATTCATTTAGGAATTCCTTTATTTGTTGAAAACAAAGAAAGTTATAAATTTGCTATCCTTAAAAGTATCTTCCAGACTTATCAGAACTGAGTTGTTTTTTTTTTTTAAAAATTTATACTTAACATAATGTCAGTCATACCCATACTAGCTACATCAATGAGTTTGCTTGGATTTATCCTCTGCCCTCCTCGGGTCACACCACTCCAAAATTAAGTCATCATACACTTGAACTAGTTTTCAAATTCCTATCACTGATAAAAAAGATGTAACTGGAGTGAGAACATAACCCAATTAAGTCAATAAGATGCAAATAGACATTTGCTTGGTCTTCTGGGAAAGGTTATTTCCACTGTGTTCTTTGGGATTTAACAAAGTAGAAGATTTCCTTCTATTATATCAAATAAGAAAATATAGCATAAATTAAAAATTTTGGTAAGTCTTCTTAAGCATTACTAAGACTCAAAATGATAGAATATTCTCTAGCTGTTTGTCTACTCTTTGTAGAATTTTGTTCAAAGAGTACTTTCTTTACAAGAGACCTTGTACTAAAAGTTAGAAAGGTTGAGTGAAATTAGAAATTATTTCTTTTCCCTAAAAGTGTCAATGAGTGACAAAGTCATCAAAGAATCACACAATAATAATTTAATTATTGCTATGACACATGACAAAAATCAAGTTCACAGAGCTACAAGCATATTAATTCATTAAAGGAAATAGGAAGTATACTGATTGTTTGCAGATTGTATTTATGAAGAATTATCATCTCAAAGAGAATGATTTCCTTATGATACTTCAGCTTGTTGGTTACAAAGCCAGAGCAACAATCCAGTACCTTTGTGTACTTACCTAAAATGTTATCATGTTGTGCTCTTAGCTGAAATTACTCACTTTAATTTAAAATCATTCTAGACCTGGACCAGAGAGTTAGTACAGAGGATAAGGCAGTTGGCTTTCCCTAGGCCTGCCTGGGTTAGTACCTGACACCACATGGAATCCATCTAGCCCCGTTAGGAGTGATCATAGAGCTGAGTGCCCTGAGCATAGATGGCTATGGCCCAAACCCAACCCCTAAACAGTAGTTAAATAATCCAGTAATTAAATAATTCAAGTCTAGTAGTGATCCAAATCAAATCCAAGAGCACAAATCCAAATGGAAACCCTGTTCATCCCTTAGAGTAGCTCACTCACCCACAAACACACAGAAAATTATTTCAGTAACAGCATTTTTTTGCTGTGATGTGTTAATACCATCCAACTAAAAGAAGATATTTTGTAGCAGCACAAGAAAAGCTAAGTTCTGGGAATGGGAGGGGAAACATGTAATACATTTTCAATACCAAATTAATATCATTTCCAGTTGTTCTGCTCAAATTTTTTCCCTTGAAAGAATGACAAAGATGGAAAACCCATCCAAGTTATGCCGACTGAGCTCATGTGATCTAACTGGACTTTATGGTTGAAGTGTTGACATAGGGCAATTCTATGGGGAAAAAATTAAGATCATTATAGAGGGCATGGTAGTCAACACCAACAGACGCAATTAGCATGTGTCACCACTGACTTCTGGTGGAAACATCTTAATAGACAACAAATGATAAAGGTCAGTGTATTGAGACCAGCTCAGTTAATTAGTTTCTTGTTGTTCCTGGAGAATGCAAACCATTTTAATCACCCTCTCACTTTTTCTAGCAAATACTACTGCTTCCCAGGGGCAAAGCCAGGGTTCCTTGTATTCTCTTTTGGCCCCACTTTCACTGAGAGCTCTAAAATTTATCCTTACTGTTTTACCGCCATCTTTGCAAAGTAAATTTTGTTTTTAGTTGCATTTTCATGCTCAAGGTATACCAAAGCAATTTACAGAAATGAGCTTCAAATCTGGATTGACGGCAGCTCAACAGGCAATCACACTAGGTACTATGTAAGCATTGAGCGCCAGTTTGCAGCTTGTCCTGAAATGAAAACATGTCTCCGCAGAGTAGGCAATTATTGCCCGAGAGAGTTAGGTAACAGTCCATTTTTTATCTGTCTCTGTCTCTCTTAGTCTCTATATTTTATTGTATCTCTGTCTGTCTCTTCCCCCTTCCTCTCTCCTTCTTTTTATTAAACTCACTTACCTAGCATGGAACATGTGCAAATAATTAACAGTTGGAGATAACTGAGAAAATGTGCATATACTCATAGAATTTAGTATATAATTAAAGAAATTAATTTATAAAATGGAGAATTTTGGAAAAGTCTATGCTCAGAAGCAGGTGAATGCAGCTTCCAGGGGGTCTGCTATGCTCATGCTACCAAGAGGCTGAGCTTGCCTCCAAAAAACTACTACTTCAGTATCACGTCCTTTAAATCCTCTACTCAAGTGAATGTTCCACTTTTGGATACTTGTCTTCTTAACCTCTCCAAATTATACTAGAGAACTCTCCAAATCTTCTATCATAATCTATATATGATTACCTGTCTATATCTTCTTAAAAGATTGTGAACTCTCCAAGAGTAGCAGCCTTGTCTAATTTGTTTCATGTCGAACAGCGATTACCATATTGCTTGACAAATGTAGTATCACTGTATCACTATCATCCCATTACTCATCTATTTGCTCGAGCGGGCACCAGTAACGCCTCCCATTGTGACACTTGTTGTTACTGCTTTTGGTATATCAAATACGCCACAGGTAGCTTGCCAGGCTCTGCCATAGGGGTGAGATACTCTCGGTAGCTTGCCGGCTCTCCGAGAGGGGTGAAGAAATCAAACCCATCAAACCCGGGTCAGCTTCATGCAAGGCAAACACAGATACCCACTGTGCGATCACTCCAGCCAGTGCTATGAATAACAGTTAAAAAATTAAGAAGAAAGAAAAAAACAGAAGATGAAATAAGAGAACAATAATGGAAGAAAGGAGGGGAATTTGAGAGCAGTAAAAATTTAGATATGATTGGTCTACTTCACTAGAATAGTTATGAGTGTTCTAATTTACGAGAGTCAGCCTAGAATACTTAGGTTGTAAAGTGCAATGATACATATTTGGTTTGGACCTGAGAGATAGTACAGTGGGTAGACCTTTTCCTTGTCATAGCCAACCTGGATTTCATCTCTGAGACTGACAGTAGTTTCCTGGGCATTGCCAGGAGTGAATCCTGAATGCAGAATCAGAAGAGAGTCCTGAGCATAGCCAGTGTGGCCTGAAAAAGAATGATTTACCTTCTTCCTAATCCAGGAATTTTTCACAATTCTGATGAAAACTGTTTAAACTTGCTTAAACACAAAAACATTTTCATTGTAGCTATTGTTTTTGAAAGAGCTGCTTGGATTGGGATGGGGCCTGCTCCACCCAGATTTCCCATTTTCCAGTAGCTAGGCGGTCACACTCAGAGACTGCCCCCAGTACCATGTAATCCCATCCATCCACGGCCAGCATCCACAGACTTTAAAGCAAGCTCCCGGAAGTGGCCGCTTTCGACAAAGCGGCCTCTCGATATCTTATAGACTAATTTTCCTCTGGGAGAACCTGGCAAACTACCGGGAGTTTCTGCCCACGTGGGAGAGACTGGCAAGGTCCCCATGGTGTAAATAACATGCCAAAACCATTAACAAGCTGGGTCTCATTCTCCCAACCCTGAAAGAGCCTCCAATGTATCATCATTGGGATGGACGAGTAAAGAAAGGCTTCTAAAATCTCAGGGCTAGGATGAATGGAGATGTTACTGAGACCACTCGAGAAATTCGACGATCAATGGGATGATGATGATGATGATAATTGTTTTTGAAAAGCCCAAATTAATTAGATATTTTTCTGCAGAATCACACAACCATCATCTGAACATTTTATATGTTTTTCCCTGTCTCTATTTATTTCTTGTATTAAACAGAATAACGAAACTCCTTTTTATACATGAGAAACTCTAGATTATTGAAGGTCATTTTTTACTATCTCAATAAAAACTAATCAAAAAAGAAAAATATTACCTAAAATTAGCATATATATTATATATATAATAGGGAGAGAAAATGGGGATAACCTTTAGCTAGTTCCTTTATATGCAAAAAATTAATTGAATTAAATGACAAGGATAGATAACTATCGATAGTTCACAGTAACTGAGAGTCATATAATAATATGAAACAGAATTTGTTTAATTGTACTTTTAAAAATTAACTGAAGAAGAGATAAACTTAGATAATGGTGGACTAAGTAAAAGGTAGTTCACTTAAAAAACAAAAACAAAACAAAAACAGTGTTTGCAGTAATTTACCACAATAAATCCAAGTGGGTTGGCACCATCGACCTCTGTCCATTAAGGTCAGTTACAACGAACAAGACAGACAGATTCTGAGTCATATTCCTGTTGCAAGTTAGTCTCAACAGCCCCAAGCAAGGGAAGAGTGACGGCCATTTATTGAACACAAAATTCTTTCCTCTACCCAGGCTCCCTGGCTTCAGAGATGTGAAACATTTTCATTAACAAGTACATTAAGAACAGTTAGCGGGTATGTTAGTAGCAAAGACTGGGATATTTACATAGTTGTGAATATTGGGTGATAAACAATCAGTGAGTAGCTTTAAAGTATAAATTTTAAGTAATTGTAGTAGTTCCCTATTTTTTCTGGGTTTGCTGCCCTAATTCTATTCTTGCCTGGGAACATATTTTCTGTACTCAAAATATACTATCTTCACCTTTCTTATGCAGGAGACTATCCTAACTGTGGGGTTTTGATTAAAGGGGCAATTTCTCAAAGTTGTAAAAATTAGCTCCACCCCAGATGCTATCTGATCATTTTAGGAATCCTCTGATTTCTACAAAGTAATAACATCTGTCTCCTAAATATACTGTAGTTGTAGTTTCACCTTAAAGAACAACATGTGCCAATATTCTCAACACAGAGTGATCCTCTACTTAAACTAATGAAGCATTGTTCTTTGGTTTGCTTGCAATTTATGCTTCTTAAAACTCCAGATCTTCTTTATATTACTTAATGTTGTCACTAATCTTACAATCTTTATTAGTAAGAGTGTGTTTATCTTATTTTATTTCTATTTTGTTTGTGGTTTAAAAAGAAAACTTTAAATCTTTCCTTGGTATTTTTTTTATTTCATCATGGTTATCAGAACTCATGATTTGTGAATACTGAGGTTTTTTTTATTCAGGGTAAGACTAACAAAAATTAATCTTGTAACAAGAATATACACTTTAAAATGTGCTAGACTTTGAAGATACAGTGTTGAATTAGGCAAATTTCTGCTAAGGCAATAATTTGGACAAGAAAAGACAAAATCAATGATTATGAGGCTTTATAAGAATGAAAGGTATTGGCTTGGAGCGATAGCACAGTGGGTAGGACATTTGCCTTGCACGTGGCCAACCCGGGTTCAATTCCCAGCATCCTATATGGTCCCCTGAGCACTGACAGGAGTAATTCCTGAGTGCATGAGCCAGGAGTAACCCTTGTGCATCACTGGGTGTGACCCAAAAAGAAAAAAAAAAGAATGAAAGGTATTAAGAATGTGCAAACAGAAGTTGTCTCAATCAGCTATTGTGGAGTAAAGGAAGGCTTTCTAGAGCAGGTAGTAGTTAAAATGAATTCTGAAAGATTCATTCTTCCAGAATTCTAGGAGTTGTCTAGATGGAAAACACAGGACAAGGATATTTCAGGCCAAATAAATGACATCGGCTATAGTTTGGTAACATAAAATCAAATGATAGACTAACTGTTTTTGCTTTCCTTTATGTCTTTGTCTCTATTATAGACTGAAAAACTCTCTGTATTATTACCTAAATTAAATATTTAATATATGCCTGTCTTGGTGCTTCATGCCTTAATATAGAAAGGAAATGATTCATGTGAGACAAATTCGAACACATATAGCCTATATTTCTAGAATTTACTCTTTCCAGGACCCGGACCTCCCTCCCCTCAATTCAACTGGGAGGCACACTTGGTGTTGCTGCGGAGTCATGCTCAGGGAGACCATATGCAGTGCCAGGATTTGAACCAGTGTCATAGTTGTCATAGCTACATGCAAGGCAAACAACTTTCCCTTTGTCCTGTCGCTTTTGCCTTAAATCCTCTACATTTTCAACTCAGTATAAAATATTTTATCCTAACATATAATATTAAGTGTTTTTCTAAATGTTCCATGTGTGCTTAGGAGAAAAAATATCATGGTAACTCTTCATTCCTGAATACAAAGTTCCGAATACGATCAAACTTAAAAGGTTTGTTTCAGGCTAGAAATTTTGTACCATGGGTAAGGGTTGCCTTGCACACAGTTGACCTAGTTTCCATCCCTCAGCACCACCAGAGTGATTCCTGAGTGCAGAGCCAGGAGTAAGCCCTGAGTGACACCCAGTGTGGCTTGAAAAACAATAATTAAAAAAAGAAAGTTTATATTTTGGGAAAGTTGCTTTTTCTGCTTTCCAAAGTCTGGATCTGGAATTTTCTAGTGAATTATTTTAGGCCACTACTAATTCTAAAACTGTAGGTGCTATCAGATTGCCTGCTTCCACTTTAACAGGGAAAAAAAAAGACTTTCACAGAGCTGTAACATATATTACTTAAAGTATCAGCTTTGATTAAAAATAAACACACACACCCACATATAAACACACAAACATAAAGCACAATTTAAATGTCTCAACACAACAGAAATCTCTTTATCCCTCACATCACAGTCTGAGCTTAGTTCCAAATCAATGGGCAGTTCTTTGCCTAATGATTCAGGGAGCAAGGTCACACCCATCTCCTGTTTCCATTCATTCATCATAATGATGTGACTGCAAAGATCTTCATGCTTATGTTTATCAGATTGATGGAAAAGGAAAGAAAACAGAGAAAGAACATTCACTTGTTAACTTCCTGTCCTGAAAGTAAACGGTATATTTTTTATAACATTTTATTGGCTAAAATAAATCAGGTGACTGCTCTTTATCCCTGTATTTTATCTGTTTTCTGGGAGAAAAGTCAAAGTTTGGAATTTTACTTCAACTTCAAAGTTTATAGGTATATCACAAACTACACAGGCAACTATTTATTCTGTTATTTTTTAAACACACTAATAGGTGGCTAGTTCATTTGCAAGGTAAGTGCCCTACCTACTGTTCTATTGCTCCAGCCCCCTTAAATACTCTGATTATTTTTAAAAAATACTAGTTGAGGAATATGTTATCTATCCATGACCTAGAGATTATTTATATGCATCTAACGAAATTTTCTTAGAGTCAAGAGATAGTATAGTGGGTTGGGTGCTTGCCTTGCAAGGCACTGACCTGAGTTTGTTTCCTGGTACCACATATGAACCCCAGAGTCCCACCAGGGTAATTCCAAAGTTTAGAGTCAGTAGTAAGCCCTGAGAATTGCTATATGTGGTCCAAAGAACAACAACAACAACAAAAAATAAGTTTTTAAATTGTCACCATCAATTCTCACCAATATAGAATTTAAATTACTGTCTCAAAATTCATTTGTTTACAATCATCAAGCATACGATAATGACATGCAGAGTCCTTGACCACCCTGGAGTTATTTGTTATTACCAGAAATCAACAAGTTAAAGGAGGTGGGGGCAGTTTTTTAGTGTTTCCTTTAAATATACACTATACTCAAGTTTTCTTGTAATATCATAAGAAAATTGGTTTATTAACAGGTTATACAATTATTGGCTGCATTATTGTTTAGAAAATAAAACCTTGCATTATTTAAAGGCCCAAAGAATAACGATTTTATCAATGTTTTGCTGAAGGGAAGCATAACTTTATCTTGATCTACTTGACTTCTGATCCTATTTTAATACAAAATACCACACAAAATATGTGCACCAAGCATTTTGTTGCTTATTGAGAAGATTTTTATTTATGCTGCCTCTTTCAGATAATAAAATGTTTCCCCAATTGTTCAAAAACTATGTAATTGCATTTCAAAAGTTATTCTAGGAGACTAGTCTAAGAGATCCTTCAGTTCACCAGACATGCCATTGAAGACCTTTGGGATATCATAAGGCCATCTTTTAAAAAACCACTATAGGGAACTTGGAAAACTGACTAATGGCTTAAGATCTTTGTTTTATAAGCATGAGGCCATGGATTTAATCCCGATTAAATTTAATCCCAATCCCAAATGCACCTTCCTGGCCACTCTCCTATCTGGGATTCTGAGTATCACAATAGATCTCACAGTCTCCAGTCTCTCAACCAGCTGTATGTGAGCAGCATAAATAATGTTGTGCTAGAGCCTAGAGGCACAAGTCCCAGGAAGAACCTATGTGAATATCACAGTGACTTTCAATAGCCAAAATCTGGAAACAACCCGAGTGCCCTAAAACAGATGACTGGTTAAAGAAACTTTGGTACATCTACACAATGGAATACTATGCAGTGTTAGGATTGTAAAAAACTAAGGCTCGCCAAGGGGCAAGTGCACTCGAGGGCTCTCAGAGCGGCTCTGTCTCACCACCCGTGTTCGGTGCTCTGGAACCGCAGCGTGTGGACTGGATTGGGACAGCCGGTGGTCAAGGACAGGCGAAGGAAGAACGAGGACCAAGCTGGTTGCTGATTAGTTACCGTTTATTCAATCTTCCATCTTTCTCATCTCCCCCACTCCCAGCTCCGGCCTCTCTCTCTCCTCTCTCTCCTTTGCAAGTGAAATGAATCAGAAAGAGAGGAACAGACATAGAGGGACTGCACTCATTTGTAGAGTATAAAATAACATCACATGAGGCTGACACCCAAGGACAGCAGATACAAGGGCCAGAGGGATTGTCCCATAGCTGGATGACTGCATCATGAGTGGAGGGAAGAAGGCAGATGGAATAGAGAAGGGATCACTAAGAAAATGATGGCTGGAAGAACTAGTTGGGATGGGAGATGCATGTCGAAAGTAGATAATGGACCAAACATGATGACCTCTCAGTGTCTGTGCTGCAAGCTATAATGCCCAAAAGTAGAGAGAGAGCATGGGGAATATTGTCTGCCATGGAGACAGAGGGAGGGTGGGAAAGGGGGGTATACCTGGGATATTGGTGGTAGGGAATGTGCACTGGTGGAGGGATGGGTGTTTGATCATTGTGAGATTGTAACCCAAACATGAAAGCTGGTAACTATCTCACAGTGATTCAATAAAATTTAAAAAAATTAAAAAATATATATCACAGTGACGTTGGGTGAACAATGAAACCAGAATATGTGTGAGAACCACAATTAAGTTGTGCTTTCTCAGGAAGTGCCATTGTCAAATATATGAACATAAAACCAGATGTGCAACCTTTGATGGCCATCTCAATCAAATGAACAAGTAGCACTACCAACTGAAAGAGACCCTAATCATCAACAACAAAAAAAAAAGAAAGAAAAAGAAAGGGAAGGGAAAAAACAGATTTTTAAAGTAAAAGTTTGTTATTTTTTAAAAAAAAAATCATGATTTTCAGATCTCAGTTTTCTCAAATTTATTAAAACATAACAAGTAAAATAAATGAGGGAAGGGAGGAAAAAGACTTATTAAGTATCTGAAGATGAGGATTTGGTAGTATGTCATCATAATTTCTTGCGTTTTTACCTACTGAGTGGCATCCTTAAAGGGCAGGGTACTTAGCTCTTAGGAAAAAAAATATTTTATTCACATTTCATAACACCCTCAGAAGAATACCTATCAATTTGAAGAGTCATGTTATAAAATATATATATATCCACAGTCCTTTTTTTTCCTGATAAACTACTAATAGAACTAGTGTGAGAATAATTTGGCAGGTATTATTTATGTTAGGAGAAAAATGAGGGGGAGGGAAGTAATTATTGACTTATTGTCAATATATTGACATTTGTGTGAAGGTAGGGATGCCTTCCATTTGCGGGGGGGTTGCTCATTTTGACTTGAGAAGTTTAAGATGGAATATTCCCATATTAGGAAAATAGAGAATTCAATGGAAATTGTCTTCTTCCAGATTAATTTGGTTGCTGCTCTAATCTGGAGCTCTTTGGAATACTTGAATGACTTCATCCATAATTTTCCACCATAATTATTTTTCTGAGTACTATTGAGGTAAATCATCTGGGTTTTGGTCCTCTGGATTCTCTCATTAAGTTAGAATCTTGATTTCTTTAGTACAAAACAGAGAGAAAGATATTGTTCTACTTTGCATAGTTTGTATAGACATTGAATATGATAAGCTATTGGAAAGCTTGAGGCATGCAATCTCCAAAAAGGCAGAATCTTACTTTTCTATGACACCCTTAGATAAAGACGAAAGTACTCTTTGTGAAAACAAGACTAACATATAGTTAAAATTATAGTAATTCTTCTTGTTTCAAGCATAATTTATTTAGAAAGACTTTTTTCTTTCCTTTTCGTTTTGTCAACACTACAAAACCAGAAGCAAATTATATCAATGACTAGATTAGAGCATGGTGGTATAGAGAAACATAAATGATACAATGGCTGGTGTCCAGCAGCTGTCACTCCTGAATTGATGCATCATTATCAGTGCTGGGAAAAATCACATGACATCTACTGACACTGATTAAATCTGATTTCCCCCTGAAATGTTCTTTCAGATCCATTGCACAATAACGAGTCATGCCCAGTGTCAGCCTTTCACTTTCTGACAGTCTAAGTATACATCCTTGGATAGGCTTCAGGCAGGACAACATCTGAAATATAATGAACAATGCCATTCCAAATTGCCAATGAATGTAAAAGTAACTCTGTGAGGAGCCATATGGAACTTGCCATTGTACTGCCTGGTATAGCACATTGTTGAGCATTATTTAGCTGTGAGAATGTGTACAGTGAAGGTTGGATAACATGATTCTCAGTGTGATGGCAGCTTGAGCAGCAAGGTATTTCTTGAAATAATAAACACCTAAAAAATGCCCATATGCACTTTCATAACAGTACTTTGTCATCAGAGTCTACATAGGATAATAAGAGGATCGCTAAGTTGCTGCTTTACAAGCCAAATGGACTAATAGTCATTTGACTATGCATTTTCTTATTTGGGATAGTCACTGGCCTAAATACTCACCAAGTGGTCCTTGTTATCTCTCAAGAATCCTGTTCTGCAGTGCAGAAGCTACTTTAAAACATATCATTACGTGAGGATTTTCAAAGTCTCTGTGAAATGCGTATGGAGGAATGAATTGGGAGAAGAGAAAATAGTGAATACTAGTGAGGTGCCCTGAGAGGAGTAAGAGAAACATTTGGAGAAGAAACAATCATCAAAGGCTTTTAACATGGACTGTTTCACTAGAGAAACTGGGAAGGAAGGATTTGTGGCACAGAGGACAGCATGTGCAGAGGTGATTGGGGTGAAACCCGGCCATTGTGTGGAACAGCCATAGCTTGGTGAGCATGTGGCAATGGAATGAGGATCAACCCTGGACAGCAGCCAGATCACGAACAACAACATTTTGAGAGCTAAAGATAATATATAGTAAATTTAACATAATTTTGAGTTGTTTCCAAAAGTTTTCTAGCATACAGAAATGCTGGTAACCCCACAAAAATGCAGCTTGGAAAAAATCACATTGCCCACAGAGACTTTTCACCTTTCTAAGTGGTTACATGTGTCACTGGGAATCTTCTAGTTCTCTGACTCAAAGCTAGTCTCTTGGCAGGGCAATTCCAACTATTCCTCAGACACAGAAACCCATGGAGTGAATGACTTGGTAGAATATAATCAAAGAAGTGTAGGAAAATGTTCATCAAGGGATTGGTTAAATATATTAGGACACATTTTAAAATGCAATACGTATTGCAATTAAAATAAATGAGGTAGTTCCTTAAAGACTGGTTTGGAAAAAAGATCAAAGTAAGTTGCTAAATGGAAAAAGTAGGTGAGGGAATAATATCTACAAAGAAATGTAGAATAAAATGCTCTGACTCTCTGAGGAATGCTTCAGAGTAATCTGGAGATTTCATTTTGAACTTTTGTTTTAATTATTTGTTTTACAAAAAAAAATTGTTAGTTTTCCAATTTCCAATTTTTATTTGAAATTTCTGGCAAAACACCAGTGAAAAAATACTATAGAAAAAAAAGGCAGGGGAGATAATGGTAATATGCTCACTAAAACCTTTGTTCTTGGAATAATTTTGATGACATCACCTAGCTAACTATTAGCTGGCTAATGATTTTTTTAATTCACTTGATTTAATCCTTGGTTAAATTAATCCAAGTGCTTGCTTGTTTGGGATTCAAGGTAAAGTTATGTTCCTTTCATTTCCACAGCTTTGTTTTCTTTAGTCCCATTTATACTTCTCTTAGTCATTTTCTTATAAAATAACTTCATGACAAAAGCCTTTGCTTTTCAAATTAAAGTTTAAAAAATTAAGAGAATTAAAGTATGGATAGGAGATAGATTCTGGTGCTGTATGAATTAAAGCACTAAACAGCAGATTGGAGGGAAAATGATTTCTGAGTTAAGTTGCTTTTAAAATGTCCTCTGGGTTAGTCCTCCCTGAAAACTTGGAGGTGAATAGGTTTTCATCTATTTTAATAGCAAACATGGACGGCTCAAGATTTAGCAGGGTGACTTTTAGTGCCATCTTTGCAAGTGTCGTTCTTGAGTGTCCCTGGTGTCACCACGTAGGCCAAGCTTTATACCCAAAGCTTGGCTGTTTGAATCTGACAATTCTGCCACCTGAGATCCACTATGATTTCTAGCCAGACATCAGCCAGGTGTCTTGCAGGTGTACTGCAGCTAAAAAGGGGACTAATCTCTAGTGAGCTGCAGTGCCCGAGGATATTAGAACAGTATAACCCCTGGCGAACGTGTGTGAGCACTGCAGTGACAGCTGGTGACCACTACACACAGAACATGTCTGAGCACTGTAACTGAAAGAGTGCAACTCGAGGGCATTAAAAAGTGTGATACACACAGGCAGGTGTGCAAGCGCTTCAACTTACAAAAATCCTTACCCCTATTGAGTACTCTGACCAAGTGACCAAGCACTGCAACCTGATGTGCAACCCCCAGCACATACCACCACTAAATGTGTGAACATCACAACCGTTTGAAACCCCTGAGAAAGAGCAAGGAGAGATTAAATCATGAATGAAGATGACCCCTCTAGTAACTGACAGAGGTTTGGAGATGTTTAAATAAGTCTGTTAAGCAATACACATAGGCATGCGAGTTTATCAGTATGAAAGCTGGCTCTGAAAAAGGTGATGATATATACCAGCCTAAAATGTCTCAATTGTCACAATTACTTCAGAAAGAGAAGAATCTCCCCTGATATACAATAAACAGGCTGCAAAAAGATGTGTCTAATCTCTTTCCCTATCAAAACTGCCCCTCTCGGACCTCTTTTAGGCACAATATGGAAAAATGTTTCAAATGACCCTTGGACTAGTTTGTGCACAAATATTAATATTTTCATCATGGATCTTAGCACAGCCTATTTATCTCTTAGAATCCTCAAAGGCATTACCAGCTACATCCTTAGAGACACACATTAGATGACCCTAAGATTTTGCTTCTCTGGTTCTCTTGTTTCATTTTTCTCCTTTTAATAGTCGCAACCAATTTGGTTTTGAAATGGTTCAGTTCACTGCAAAGATTAAAGCATGATTTTGTTTACTCTTAATTCAAATGAACCCTGGAGCCTCCTTAGTTATCTCAAGCCTAGAGCCTTGCTCCAGGAAAGAAACAGATTGTTCCTAGACTGTGAATTCTGAGGAAACATAAACCCAGTGTCCTATCATCCTTGTATTTCTCTTTGTATCCAAACATTAGTAAGGAGTGACCCCACCAGTATTACCAGTGATTAAAACTGCTCAGTTCGAGTAAGGGAATTTCTTTGAGGGAAGAATTAGAATTTACATGGAAGAAATTTGAGTCTCTAAACTCATCAGAATTTTGAAAATAATAGTTTTTAACAGTGGTATGAGAGGTGCTGTGAGACCAGAATAATTAATATTAGGAATTAATGGTATTCCAGATGTATTTGGTCTAACCACACGGACAATTGTTATGGAGAGAAGAATGGGGTTTGGCTTTCTAAAATGGAAAGATCCCTTTGGAGAATAACATCTTTGACACTTTTGTCTCCTACTAGAGTCCTTTATTCCTCCCATTTATAGGTATGTTCAGACATTGGTACTAACATTAAAACAAATTGGAATGTCATCACTTAAGCATCAAATGAAAACAATGACTTTCATCTATGTGGTGTCCATGTTGTGTTTAAATCATCTTACAAAAAATTACTCTTTGAAGACACATTGAAATGTTCTCACCCTGAGAATAGGTAGGTAACAGCTAGTACCTCTCTGGGGCACAATATGATGATTATAATGGCTTGGAGAATTGCCTTGAGAATTACTTTTTTTTAAAAAATGCTGTTTTGAAGTATATAATAGCATATCAATAGAAGTTTTATATGATGAGTGCAAGAAACCCCTCACCGAATTAGACAGATATAAATATACCTCCTATGCCACTAAAGTTGGTACATATGTTTTAATTTTGAAAGTATAGGTATGTGAGTTTTTAAATTTTAAGTACATAGGTGATGCAAACACATCAATCTGCACTTTTTAACACTGAAAAGAAAAATGAAAACTACTGTGCTCCTCTTTCAGTCACAGCCTGTAGATCATGTCAGACCAATTTGGATAACATTAGTAAGGCTTATGCATTTATGTACATTTTTTGAAGGTAGCCATAGGAAACACCTCAAGCTGAGTTCCTTCAGAAGCTAAGACTAGAAGAGGAGCACACACAGTGGGATATCCCGAGATACGTATCTTGAAATAAAATAGGAAAGTACAGTAGCTGGCTGATATTTTTACTCTTTCCTTATATTTACTCAACTGTGTGTAAAGAAGAATGCAAAAGAGAAGAGTTCTTTATTTTCTTTCCTTTTTTTATATATACTCAAAAGCTTCTTATCTAGGGTACAAACCTATGCCCTTTTCTCAATAATCAGCTGGAGATTGCCTATACACTAGATGAGTCTTTTTCCTTAATTAAAGTATTGTAGCCCTCATCAAACTAACACTACTGAAAAAGAAATGGTTCCAGCCATTGCTAATACATGTTATAGAAAACATTTTATGAAACACTGGCTACACAGTGATTTAAAGTATTACAGCATACTTTCCAATGTACTCTCTTTTGTGGAATGAATGCGCTTTCCTCTTGATTTTTCCAGATGCCTCTTTGCCCTTTGTAATTGGATTCCAATCCTCTCCATTCTATACAAATTGTTAAAATCTGCAAATGTCTGAACATTTCAAATGTGTATTTTTATATTACAGTTGTGTTTTGAATGGATTTTAGCCGTACTCCTTAGACAGCCTGAGGAAGGAGATCATTATTTCAAACCAATGACTCTGAGTAGGAAAAAAACCTCATCAGAAAAAGAGAAATGCACTAATCACCACTGACAGTGCATCTAAAACATGATCACTTCACCATCACCCAAGCTGTAATTTGGTGCAGAATGTCTATACAGATCAATATTGCTGGACTGATAACTCAGTGAGTCATGACATCCTAGCTCTAACAGCTACATGTTCTTATTATGCACAAAATAAAACACCCCTTTTAAGCAAGTGATTAATATCACAAATATTTACTGAGGTGAGATAAAGGTGGCCAGGACTGAAACCTCTAGAGATGTTGGATCAAGTGGAGAAAATAATCTGTAGCCTCAATTAACATAGATAGACATCAAGATGGCAAGAAAAAGTTGAAGTTTATGTCTCAGAATAAAAGTGACTCCAGGTAAGTGAAATATAAGACATTAAACTCTATTAGTTTTGCTAGCTAAAAGCAGTTCTTTGATATGTATGCTTTAACTGGTCATAAAGGACAAAGAGGACAAATTTTATTATATCAAAGTCCATGGGTAGTTTCTAATCCCCATGTCTCCAACAAGAGAATGTTAAGGAAGAACCATGCAAGCCCATGGGGAGAACATCAACCATCTATCTGACTCTTCCCTGGGCTCACTTCATTTACTGCAGTGTGACTACTATTATCAAAGTCATTTGCCATCACCTCCCCACAGCCATTATAGAACCTCTTAATGGCTCTGTGTTTTTGCCTTTCACTACAACTTGAATGGCGACTAAATTGGCATGGCAGGATTAGAGATGTTTATGTTTTTTACTCTATAGAGAGATAGTTGCATTTTTAGTTTTCTTTCCTCAAAACAAACTCAGGTATGTGAATTTGAAATATTGTAATAGATGGTACAATTTTATTTCATTACTTTTCCCCCCATTTGGTTAAAAGTATCTTTCAAATAACTTTCTTCTATTTATTTTCTTAGTCTAAAATCCTCTAAAATCCAAATTTAAAATCTTTATTAGTTAACAGTGTCTTCTTACTATTCGTCATGATCTTTGGTATACATTAAATTTGACTTGATTTATTGAGAGATTGATATACATGACCCTAAAATGAATAACTCATAATGATACTTAATACTGAAGCGTGATTATCATGCTTACTGCATACTTATGGTGTGATGAGGTTTTGGGTATATTTAGAACTGAAATCTTTTCATTTTCCTGGATCTTAAAATGAAAACTACACAAGTACCTATGGCAGATTTGTCACCATAAAAGACTAAAACATGTCAACAAAAATACCTTGATTCATTTCTTTTTTTTTTTTTTTTTTTGCTTTTTTTTTTTGGGTCACACCCAGCGATGCTCAGGGGTTACTCCTGGCTCTGCACTCAGGAATTACTCCTGGCGGTGCTTGGGGGACCATATGGGATGCCGGGGTTCGAACCCGGGTCGGCTGCGTGCAAGGCAAACGCCCTACCCGCTGTGCTATCACTCCGGCCCTGATTCATTTCTTAGAGTGAAAAAATGCAAGGGAAAATTTGGGACAACACTAATACATTCCTGTGGAAATTTAGTTGCTTCATTATATCATTTTAGCAATGCCTGTTCAACTATATTTTGGAGGTATTTAGAATGTGTAGAGCACTAGGTATAGAAATAAATAAAATACAATATTTTTTATGGTAAAGCTCACATTCTTGATTCATATAGACATCAGCATCATATAAAAAAATGTTGTTTGGTTAGCTTCTGTTTGCTTGGGGGTTACAACTGTCTGTGTTTGAGGCTAATACCTTTCAGGAATCACTCCTGGAAGTACTCAGGGGACCATATGCATGCTGGAGCTCAAACCTGGGTAAGCCACATGCAAGGCAAATGCTTTACCTGCTGCTATACTGTATTTCTGCTCTGAACCAGATAAATTCTCAACCAGATCACATAAATCATTATAGGTACATGGAGGGTATTGCGACAATGCAGAGAAGTATCACCCAACTTATCCTAGCAGGGAGTGGGGGCTATTTCTGGGCAATGAGGAGATTGTGGTTTCTTGACAAATGAGGCAGAGATATTAGTAAGAACACAGAATCTGAACTAACATCATTTGAACCTATTACTCAGCTGTAGAGGAACACAAATCAAGAGCTTAACTAGATAGAAAGTCTAAATATTGGAATTTGCTTTTAGAACATGTACTGTATAGAATACACCACCTCCACCCTATTCTATGACTGCCCACCTACAGTAATGTCTCTGTTCGTCCCGAGCATAGCTCTTTCGATTCCTCTTTGGGATACCCGAATAGTATTCTTGTCCTGTTTTCGTAGGGCCAAGGTTTCTGGGGTGTATATTAGTGCAGGAAGAACAGTGGGGTCAAAAAGATGTGCCCAGAGCCAGAGATTCTTCTTCCTTTTATCAACTTCTTCGACACTCTTGAGGGCATTCCACACCGCTCACTTCCTAAGCACAATTCTGGTGCCAAGTCATTTCACATATTGAGTTCTCTACCCAGGTCCACATAGCTGCTGCATTCGGAGATGTTCGTTCCATTGAGAGCAAGTGGAACATCAGGGACTAGTTCATTTTTAATGAACATTGTTTTGGTGAGATTCAGCTGCAGTCTGACCTTTCCACGCTCTCGGTCGAAGTCGACCAGCATTTGAGCTGCTTGGCTAATGTTTGGTGTTATTAGAACAATGTCACCAGCAAAGCAGAGGTGGTGTAGTTGGTGACTGTACAACTACACCAACTGGTGGTGATTGTATCTTCAATCCCATTCCTTCCCATTCCAGTTGTCACATGACATTCTCGAGGGTGGCACTGACGAGTTTCGGTGAAATGGTATCACCCTGCCAAACCCCTCTCTTTACATCAATGATCACCTCCATTACCCGGCTGCCACCACACTCCAGACCACTTTCCAAACACTCAGGCCGAACCTCATGCATGAGTGAAGCCCCACAGAACCAAGTAAAGCAGAACTTTGTGACCTTGGACTCCAGGCTCAATGAGACCCAGAAACAGAGATCCTCTGTCTGCCTCCCTAATCTCCGGTGCCCCAGGGATCACACCCAGACAACCCATCCTATCAGCTTCTCCTTGCTTATCCTTCTTAACAATGCCATATTGGGGTCTCTTTCAGTGTCAGGGGAATGTGACCCATTGTGGTTACTGTTTTTGGCATATTGAATACGTCACGGGTAGCTTGCCAGGCTCTGCCACGTGGGCAGGATATTCTTGGTAGCTTGCCTGGCTCTCCAAGAGGGAAGGAAGTTTCTTCTAAGTCTAAGACTTTTCCTATAAATAAATTATAATCCGTAGGTATGTACTGAATAAATATTTTTATTTTTAATGTTCTATACTTGGCTAATTCAGTGCTGCTTGTCACTCATTTTAAAGCAGTGTTGTATTCTTTGGGAATTAAAATAGAAATTTCTTCACTAAGGTGCTTGCCTTCTTTCCCAAGAACCCAAGTTCGAGTCTCCGGCTCCATAAATGGTCAACATGTATACCAGTAGGGTTTTCTCTGAGCAAAGAGACAGAAATAGTCCCTGAGCACAGCCACTTGAATAAGAGTATAGTGCATGCAACACACACACACACGCAAGTACACACACAGAGTGATTGATTGAGGTTGAGTCTTTCATGACTATTCTAAATTCAAAAGCCAATTTTGAGAATTGAAGTGCCCTTGTGAGGCTAGAAAAAGATACATGATCAAATTTTGGCCATTTAGTTATAAAGGAAATTATCATGATAGATTTTCACATATAATATAATGTAATATAACATTTTCACATATATATATAATATAACATATCCTCCACTACCCAGCCATTGCCATGCTCCAGGCCACTTTCTGTATACTCCGACCAAGCCTCACTCATGACTGAAGCTCCACAGAACCAGGTAAAGCAGAACTTTATGACCTTGGACTCCAGGCTTATTGGGACCCGGAAACAGAGATCCTCTGTCTGCTTTCCCCACTCTCTGGCGCCCCAGGGATCACAGCCAGACAACCCACCCTACTGGTGCAGAAAAATACCTCATCAGCTGACCTCCACTACCTCTACTACCCAGCCACTGCCATACACCAGGTCGCTTTCTGGACTGCACTGCTGCAAAGAGGCCATGCAATACATTATAAGACACCTAATACCCATTTTCCATAATTACCACAACATATGTGATGGGGTTCAAATATGGGGTGAACCATGGGAAAACCTATACGGATGATTAGAGGCTGCTCTAAAAGCTTCCATCCTTCTTGGAGAGCCCAGCAGGCTACCAAGAGTATCCCGCCCAAACAGCAAAGCCTGGCAAGGTACTGATGGCATATTTGATGTGCCAAAAACAGTAACAATAGTCCTCATTCCCCTGACACTGAAGGAGCCGTCAATATGGCAGCATCAAGAAGGATGAGCAAGGAAAGGCTAATAAAATCTCAGGGACGAACTAGACTACGAAAATGAAGAAGGGCTAAAATGACTGTCTGTACTTTCAGTCCATGTACGCTGACATGGGAAGCATCCATCGAGGTCCTGATGGTGCAAGCACAAAAGATCAAGTACGACATCATTGGTCTGACTGAGATGAGAAAGCATCAATCATATCATGCCATTTTCGACACTGGAGAAGAACATGCGACAATAGAGGTGTCGGTGGTGTTGGTGTCCTTGTAAACACAAACTTGGCCATGAGCATTGAATCATTCGAATGCCTAAAAACCCGAATCAGACGATTACGCTTGAGTAGACATGGCTCACTGCCTGCAGTTTCTATCTTCATCGTCTACACACCAACATTCAACTATGATGAAGAAGAAATTGAGAAGTTCTATAAGGAGCTGGAGAAGTTCTATAAAGAAGAACACACCTTCTACAAGATCATTGTTGGTGATTTTAATGCCAAGATAGTATCAAGAAGGTAGCCCGAAGAACTACACATTGGGACTCATGGCCAAGAATGGAAAGAACAGGGTGAGAGACTGTCTGAGTTCATCATGTTGACCAAGACCATCCATGATAACTCACAGTTCCAGAAGGTTGAATCAAAACGTTGGACATGTCAGTCTCACAGTGGACAGTTCCACAATGAAATTCACTACATCATATTCAATTGACAGTTTTGCCTGACTAATGTCGCTATTGTCCCAAAATTCCAAATGGGATTGGACCACCGTCTGCTTCGTGCAAAATTCTGCTTCACAGAGCGGGAAGAAAGGACTGCAAAGTTCAAGTGTAAGAAGAGAACTCACAGAATGATCACCAACTGGGAGCTCTTTGGCACTATTGCGGCAATGTGGGAAGATGCCGTCATTGACAACATTGATGAGGAATATGATCGACTGGTTCAGCACCTCCATGACTGTGTGAGGAATGCCGAGAGTGAGAAAATCACTAACAGATACCTGTTTTTGGAAACTCTCGAGCTCATCCGCCAACGTGGTTTGGCAGGAGCCTCAGGCAATGACAAGCTAAAGTCTGAGCTTGCCAGGCTATTCAGAGAAGCAATAAAGGAAGACCTCAAAGAGAGAAGAGCAGCAGTGTTGGCCGATGTGGCAGAAGCTGGGAAAAGTATTCGCAACACCTGCCTGTCCTTTGCCAACTACAAGACCAAGATGACTGCTCTCCGATGTCCTGATGGATCTATCATGTATTCCAGAAGGGCAATGGAGAGGATTATTCACAACTTCTACTCAGATGTCTTCGATAGACACATCCAACTGCCCACATACAAAATTCCGCAGGATGAATATGTCATTCCCAGCATTATCCCTTCCAAAATCCGACACGCACCCAGAACGTACAGCATACAGCACCCAGAACAGAAAAGGTCAGAACCGAACACCTAAAGAATCTGCCACCAGTACTCTTCAATACACTGGCTCAGGTCTTCACATGCTACATGTCTGAATGCAAGGTTCCGTCCCAATAGAAAACCAGCAGGACCGTTCAGCTTTACTAGAAGGTAGACATCCACGACATTGGGAACTATTGCCCAATCTATCTATTGTCTGTCATCTGCAAATTGTTCACTTAAGACATCTGAAAACAATAGGTAGAACACTAGATGAAGGACAGCCATGCAAGCAAGCTGGGTTCCAAAAAGGATTCAGCATGATCAACCATATCCACACAGTGACCAAGCTCATTGAAGTTTCACAAGAGTTCAAGATGCCGCTCTGTCTAACATTCATCGATTTAAAGAAGGCCTTTAATTCTGTTGAGATAAGCAGTCATCGAAGCCCTAGCCAAACAGGGCATTCAAACTCAATAAATCCGGATCCTCCGTGAACTGTATTACAGATTCACCACCAGGATCTCACCATTCTACAAAGAAGTAAACATCGATGTAAATTGAGGGGTTCGACAGGGTGATACCATTTCACTGAAACTCTTCTGTGCCACCTTTGAGAATGTCATTCCACAACTGGAATGGGAAGGCATGGGATTGAAAATAGATGGTGGGCAACTATATCACATCCGCTTCACCGACTACATCATTCTAATAACACCAAACATTAGCCAAGAGGCACAAATGCTGGCCGACTTCGACCATGAGTGTGGAAAGGTTGGACTGCAGCTGAATCTCACCAAGACAATGTTCATAAAAAACAAACTAGTCCCTGATGTTCCATTTGCTCTCAACTGAACAAACAACTGTGAATGCAGCAGCTATGTGGACCTGGGTCGAGATCTCAACATGAGGAATGACTTGGCACCAGAACTGTGCAGGAGGAAGACAGCAGGGTGGAACACCTTCAAGAGTGTTGAAGAGGTTGTTAAGAGGACAAAGAACCTCCAGCTCTGGGCACATCTTTTTGACTCTGCTTTACTTCCTGCACTCACATATGTCTTAGAAACCCAGGCTCTATGGACACAGGACAAGAACCCTATTTGGGTATCCCAAAGAGGAATTGAAAGGGAAATGCTTGGAATATCACATTTCACTCAAAGGAGAGAAGGAATTTAGAGTTCAGACCTCCATCAACAATCAAGAATCAGGGACGCTGTCATCTTATTTGCCACAGTGTTGAAAATCAGATGAGTGAGACATGTAATGCGATTTAGAGATGACCGCTGGTCTAGAGTTTTTTACGGACTGGATTGCAGGGATGTCAAAAGACCACGTGGCCACCCACCTGTACGATGGTCCGACTTCTTCGTCAAAAACATGAACGAATGGTTTGATGCTCTTTGTGTTCCTGGAGCAAGCAGATACTATTGGACTACACTAGCACACAACAGGGACGAATGGAGATGTTACTGCCACATGCTCAAGAAAATTGATGAGCAACGGCATGACAAGTGATACAAAATTTACACAGGTATTTTCTTGCTTCCAATAGTAAACATGGAGAGAAGGGTCACTTTACTAGACAGTGGTGTGTGTGTACCCAATGTCCAGAGTCATTTGTGTCCTTTTGCTGGCAGGTCCACCTGGAAAGAAGACTGAGCTCTTTTGCGTATTGGAAGAGTATAGCCAAAGTTGTCTTTTTTCTGAAGCTGCTGTACTTCTCATATGAGTTGCTCTTTTTTTGTTAGTTTGTTTATTTGTTTTAATTAATTTATTTTTAATTAGTGAATCACATGAGGTACAATTACAGATTTATACATTTTTGTGCTTGTGTTTCCCTCATACAATGTTCAAGAACCCAAGAATCATTCCAAAGCATCATTAATTGCCTCCCTTAATTTATTGGATATCTGTTCCATGGTTGCTTTGAGTACATCGACCCTATTCAATATTTCCTCTCTGAATTATTTTTTGAGAGGTCCTGTATGTGGGTAAACCCTGTGAAGATTTCTGGAATCTTTTCCTCATCTTCTCTTCGTGGAGGGGATTGTCGCTGTTTCTTCATATTGTTATGGAAGTATAGATTTGGAACCTTCTAATTATCTATCCCTATTCCCTCTTTCTGCAGAGGGGATTCTGTTTGTGCTAAGTTGATGATGGTAGCCTTATTCCAATTCTAGAATACTTCCTTACTCTCAGGCACTCCTCTTGGTTTATGTGGGACCTCTAGTGATGACTTAAGGCTATGCTGTCTTTACGAGGAGTTTGTGCAGATTCTATTGTTCATTGACAGATTTTGTGAAGTTCAAGTCAGCTAAAGGACTATTTGGCAAAGAATACTTCAGATGGCCAGGGTGATTTTCGAAGAAATAGGTTATAGAAAGTATAATGCAAGAAAAATTACAACTGCAGCCACATAAGCGGCCGCCACTGGGGCAAGTGGCCATGCCCTTTCTGAGGCCACGCCCCCTGAAATACAGGCCATGCCCCCAGTAACATCTTGGGGCACAGGGCGGGGTAGGCGTGGTCACGATCCTCAGCGTGAGTACCTGATTGACAGTTTGGGCGTTACAGAGGAGCAGAGAGGCGTGTCCATGCAGCGCAGGGGTTGGGGGGGTTCCTGGGGAGCCCCCACTGCCCAGGAGCCATTGGAAGATTGTTGAGTTACTCTTTTTTTTTTTAACATATTTTTCTCTGTTTAAGCCAAGGATAATTTTATTTTTCTTGTGATTTTGAGAGTATCTATCTAGTAACAACAGATGGAGATCCTTAATCAAGTTCTCAGTTGTCATTATCTGGGAGTGTCAAAAGAGAAATTCAAATCGAGAAACAGGTTCAGGAAGACACGAACCAGTTGACCTACAGTAGTTTATGGTACAGATTCCTTTGCAATCAAGGGTTCCTGTTTTCCTAAAACAGTCACCTTTCCTATTCCCTTGACACCAGGAGTACTGATGCATGTCTTAATTTTTGTTTTTGTTTTAGTTTTAACTTTAGAGCCACACCTGGCGATATTCAGGGATTACTCCTGACTAGGCACTCAGCAATTATTCCCGGCAATGCTTAGGGGCACCCCATATGGAATATTGGGGATTAAACCCAGGTTGATCCTACTCACTATACTATTACTCCAGCCCCTGATGAAAGTTCTGTGAAACTCTTGGAAGCCTGTTAATATCAAACAAGAGATAATGTTTTACATGTATTTTTTAAGATAATAAGATACTTAGGTATTTCATAGCTCTTTAAAGTATGTTAGCATGCCACAACTATCATGAAACAACCAGTAACCTTTAAACACAGTTTGCTGGACTTTCTTCCCATTTCAGTCCCCTTCCCACTTTTGCCCCTCTACCTCCAGTAAACATAGCAGGCTTTATGATCTCAATCTATAAGTTGGTTTCTATTGTTTTTTTCTGTCCCAATGCATTGCTTCTCTATATCCTGCATCTGAGGGATTTGTCTCTTTCTAATCTTTCACTTAGCATAATGTTTTCTAGTTCCATTTATGGTATAGTCAAAGGTAAGACTAAAGGGAAGAATTTATTTTTTCCTGTAACTGAGTACTATTCCAATGTATATAGATACTATATCTTCTTTAACCATACTTGTTTCCATTAGAAAACTATTTTCTGATTAATAAAACAATATATATAATTAAAAATGTTTGCAAATTTAAACAGTAATATGAACTGCATGTACTTCTTTGAATTTCTACATAGAAGATCAATTTCCAAGTCCCATAGCTACATAATTTCAAAGTAGTAAATAAAGATATTTTATTATATCTGAAAATATTCTCATTTGTGGAATATAAAATAACATAGTATGAGACTAACACCCAAGGACAGTAGAAACAAGGTCCAAGAAGATCGCTCTAAGATTGTAAGCCTGTCTTGTGAGCTGGGGGAGAAGGCAGCTGGGATACAGAAGGGATCACTAAGTCACTGATGGTTGGAGGATTGCTTAGGATGGGAGATGTGTGCTGAAAGTAGATAAAGGACCAAACATGATGGCCTCTCAGTATCTGTATTGCAAACCATAATGCCCAAAAGTGGAGAGAGAGTATGGGGGAAATTGTCTACATAGAGGCAGAGAGTGGGTTGGAATGGGTAGGGGGGTTACTGGGGACATTGGTGGTGGAAAAGATACATTGGTGGAGGGATGGGTGTTCGATCATTGTATGGCTGACAATCATGAAAGCTTTGCAACTGTATCTTACAGAGATTGAATTTAAAAAATTGAAAAAAGATATCTGCAAATACATAATAATATATTAATCTGAAGTTTCTACTATGGTCACAGATTTTCTTCTGTGGTTTACTCACTTCATAACCAAAAATTCTTAAGTGTCAAATTTGTTATCCCATTTTATGGAGTTTCTGAATTATACCCAAGAGTCACTGTCTTCAGAGTACTGCTTCATCTTTAAAATGTTCTAATCCACATTGAAGGCAGCATTTTTGTGGTTATTGTATCTTTTTGTGGTTATTGTGTCCTGTGATCTTGAGTATGCAACTTTTGAGCCACAACTAACACTTGTCTCAAGTGAAAATTAGGATTACTGTTTTCCCAAATCTTGCACATTTTTTCTTATTTATCAAAAAAGTAAAGAAAAATGCACCATAGTTTACAATGCATTTAACAACCGAGTTTCACAAATACAATGTTCTCAAACGACAGCTACCTACAGAATGTCCAAGTCCTTGCACCAGTTTCTGAAGTTTCCTTCCCAACCCGACACTCCCATCAGTACATCCACCCACCTGTTGGCAAACTCAGTTATATAGGCCACTTCTCAGGGTCTGTTTCCATTGTCTTCCACATTCTATATTGGCTGGAGATTTTCTATGCAACTATTGAAAAAGAAAAGAGCTTTATTGCTGCTATTAGTAGATGAAAATTGCAATTTTAAAAACTAGTTTTTTGTATAATCGAAAAAATAAATAATATATAATAGTGTTTTATTTAAAAAAAAAAGTAACTCCTCCAAATTGAGTTGAGAGTAAAAATGTGGAAGACATTATGAGCTATAAGGATATAGCTTATATCCTTATAAGGGCAATGTGTATATGTACAAATATATGTGGATACCCCTGATCATGAGCAATCTTGTTGATACAGCAGCCTTCCAATCTTCACTATTAAAAATGTAGTTGTATTTTTAGAAGTAAGTTTCTTTTAGACACTGAACTCTCATTTACAGTAGAAATTGTAAGAGATAACGAGAATATAGTATCCTTGGGCTTTCCATTTGATCAAGTTTTCATCATTTCCTGAAATGACTAAATCTCATTAATGGCTGCCACTTGTGCTATCTAAAAAAACCTGCTCTTCTTCTTCACCTGGAGCTTATCAGGCATCCATAATGAATAATGTGAAGGAAACTGCTTGATATTAGTGTTAGACTCATCATTAGAGACAGAATTGTGTCATTAAAATTATTACAATTTGAATAAAGAACAGGATGGTAGAAGAATGAAGAGCTAACAGGATAGTTAGATTGAAAACATAAAATTTTGGATTAAATAATGTCATGTTTTCAACATATTTCTGAAAGAATCTGAATTCAATTGTTTTCTTCTTCTTTTCAGTTCAAGAGTAGTATCATACTCTGAAAATGAAGTCATGCAGTTGAATTCAGCTCAGTTGATAAAAAAAGAAGCTAATTCTCAGTAGCTTCTATTTGTCATATATTTATTTTCTAATTTATTATAGAACTTTCTGAATTTAATAAAGGACATCTATGAAAATTCAACAGCTATCATCCATATTTAATGAGAAAGTACTGAATTTTCTCCCTAGGGTTAGAAATAAAGCACTTTTAAATATTCTATTAAATAGTGTACTTAGTTCTAATCAGGATAATTGGAAATAAAAAGGTACAAAAGGCATCCTATTAGAAATTATGAACAAAAACTATATTCAAAGATAACATGATCTTATATAGAGAAAATCTTAATGAGATACTAAAAACTCCAGAAGAAATAAACAACTTTAGCAAGATAGGACAATACAAAAAAGTTATAGAAAAGTTGATTTCATTTCTGTATACTAAAAATTAAAAATCTCAAAGTAAAATTAAGTAAACAATTATACTTACCAAAGAAATAAATACTTAGATATATATTTAACTTGACTCATAAAATATGAACCTCTATCACTATCACTATAACTATCATCCCATTGATCCTTGATTTTCTAGAGCATCTCAGTAATGTCCTAGCCCTGAGATTTTAGTAGCTTCTCTTTACTCATCCTTCCCAATGGTGCCCCATTAGAGGCTCTTTCAGGGTCAGGAGAATGAGATCTATCATTGTTACTGTATTTGGCATATGAATACGTCATGGGGAGCTTGCCAGGCTCTCCTGTGCAGGCAATAAAATCTTGGTAGCTTGCCAGGTTCTCCGAGAGGAAGAACTGTACTATAGGATGTTGTGTGGGTGCTTTGCGGCCACGTGCCTCTGGAAGCTTGAAAGAGAAGAACCTCTAAAATCTATAAAATATTATTAAGATGAAAGAAGATAAAAGAGAATTATAGTACTCATTTTACTGGATTCATAAATTTCATATTTTTAGCATAGCAATGATTTTCCATTTTGTACGCAGACTCAGTGAATTCTCTGTAATAAACTCTGCTAGACTTTTGTAGAAATTAGGAAACTAATCCTAATGTGCAAATGCAAGTGAAATGCCAATCTTGGGAAATAAGAATAACAAAGTAAGAGAACTTAAGCTTCTCTCTTAAAAAAAAAATCTAGGACAGTGGCTAACTATAGTGCCTAAAGGGAAAACAATAGAGAGAAGTATCTGCCAAAGAGGCAGTCTGCAGGGACGGGTGGGACGGAAATTGGTGACATTAGTGGCAGGAGATGTGCTCAGATGAAGGAAGGGTGTTGGAAAATTGTATGAATGAAACTAAATCATAAAGAACTTTGTAGCTGTTTATCTCAAAGTGATTCAATTAAAAATACAAGTGCCATCAAGATAAGGATAAACATATAGATCAATGGAATTGAATTGAGTTTCTTAATACAAACCTCATTATGGATAAATTATTTGAGCAAAATGCCAAGATTATTCAGTGAAGAAAACAACTTATCTTTGCAACAAGTGATACTATGATAACTGGATATACACCTCAAAGAATGAAAACGAAATACAAACTGAGAAGAAATGCAGCTGAACTGCACCATGCACAAAAACTGCCTTAAGATGGGACAGATTTCTACAAAACCAGAAATCTCTGAAACTCTTAAAAGAAAATGTAGAATAGTATTTCATTTATTTTATTTTATTTTATTTTATTTAGTTAGCTTTGGGACCACATCCAGTGGGGCTTGGGGCTTACCCCTGGCTCTGTTTGCAGACATCACTCCTAGATGCCTCTGGGGACCATATGGGATGGGGATCAAACCCAGGTTTGCCACATGTAATTCAAGAACCCTACCTGCTGTATTATTACTCTGGGCCCTAGAATAGTATTTTAGGAGTTTCTTTTTATTTTTCTATTGCTGCAAACCAAGCCCACTGAGCTAAATCCTTGCATACAGAGAGTATATTTCTCATGATCTTGGGTTAAGCAAGTCAGTCTTAGATAAAACATCAAAAGTATAAGAGGAAAAAATATGAGATATAGACAAAGATATCTTAAAAAATTTATTCACCTGTGGTGTATAGAAAAAAAAACATGGGGAGTGGAATAGAGAATATTGAATGGTGATAAACTTTTGGTCTCTGATTACAAAATTGAGAATTCCAAGTATGTGTAGGGATTGGGGGCTGGGAGAGTGATGAAAAAGTAGTGACATAAGGACAGTGTACTTGGGTTTTAGGCACACTGATAGCAGTAATGGTTACATCAAAACCATGAATACTCACTCTTTTACATTCATGTTACCTGAATGATAATTTTTAAAATGTTTAAAGGAGAAAGTAAAACATCATTTATAGTCTACCAAAATTTAAAATGTTTGTATAAGAATTCAGTATTTGTATTTCTAGTACTCTTTTCCTTTTTCTTGCAGGCGGCTGACCTGGTTCGATTCCCAGCATCCCAGATGGTCGCCAGAGCACCACCAGGAGTAATTCCTGAGTGCAGAGCCCAAGAGTAACCCCTATGCATCATCGAAGGGTGTGACCCAAAAAGCAAAATAAATAAATAAATAAATAAAGGACTTCATACAATGACTCCTGACAGTGGGGGGAGAGGAGAACAGTGCCCTAGTGGCAAAACACCTTGTGTTGGACCCTGGGCTTGATTTTCCCTCACCACATTGCATCTTGAACCCCATCAGACTTAGTTCCTCTCATACCAAAAAGAAAAGAAATGGGCGGGAGACAGTACAGGGGTTAAGGCGTTTCGTTTGCTTGTGGATCACTGGCCACCACATGGAGGGACCCTCAAGCAGACACAGGAGTAGCCTCAACCACCATCCCACTCAGCACCACTGGGTAAGGCCCCCAAAAGAAGGAGAATGTTAAGATGCCCAGGGGGCAGAGAGACCACAGAGTGTGCCCAGGGTCTACTTCTGACTGCAAATGTTACCCAGAGCCCCACCAGGGCTAACCACAGAACCCAGAGTATCCCCCAGCACAGCTGGGTGTGACCCAAAAACAAACAGCAAAAAGTCCTGAGACCTGACTCTCTAGGATCTTGGGAGGGAAGAGAAATGGAATGGCAGGTTGTGTTAAGAACCATGAGCAAATGGGGCCCGGTGCCAAAGTACAGTGAATAGTGTGCTTGCCCTGCACGTGGCCAACCTGAGCTTCCAGGCTCAACCCATTGTGAGTAAGCCCTGATCACAGTGAAAGCAGGCAACAGAGTGGGGGAAAGGGCGATGAGATCACCTTTGTGATAGGGCCAGAGTCTCTCAAAGGATTAGGAGCATTGGAACTGAGTTTTCAAGCTGGATGTTAGAGGTGACTTCTTTTTCTCCTGGTTTGGAGCCACACCCAGCGGTGCTCAGGGCTTTCTCCTGACTCTGTGCTTTGGGATGACTCCCAGAATGTGACACTGAAGAGCAAACCTGGATCAGCTGTGTGTGAGGCCAGCACCCTGCCAGCTCTCTCCTGAGGTGACTCTTACTGAAAGGAGAGAGCATTAAATCTGAAACCAGAAGCAAAGAGCTCTAAGGGGCTACCAGAGGAGCTGTAGGGCATCCTGGTGTGAGGGGCGAGGCAGCAGAAGATTCTAGAGTGTCGGAATAGTTGCTTTGGGGTTTGAGTTCAGGTACATCCTGTCCACACAGCAGAGCCTGGCAAGCTCTCCGGGGCATATTTGATATGCCCAATACAATAACAATGATGGGTCTCATTCCCCTTACCCTGAGAAAGCCTCCAATGCAGCACTGCTGTGAAGAACGAGTAAAGAGAGGCTGCTAAAATCTCAGGGTTAGGATGAATGGAGATGTTACTGGCGCCCGCTCGAGGGAATCAATGCTCAACGGAATGACAGTGATACAGTGACAGTGATACTTTTCCTTTTAGACACAAAACTTGTGGATCTCTTCATATCCACAAAAATTACCTTAACAAGAGCTAAGAACTACAGATAAGAGACTGCAATACCTGGGTGGAGAATAGATATAAGAAAGGGCATAGTAAAGATCGAAGCAAGGCAGACTTCTGTTATAACCATCTGCCCGCCCTTATGCCAGGGGAGCCCAGTGAAGAGAAAGATAATCTCTCTGTGGAGAAAGAAGTATGAAATGGACACCCAACTTCATCACACACCTGAATATCAGGCCCACATCAGCTCCTACAGCTTCAGGTAATAGGCTTCAGTGGACGCATGGTTCGGGCTCACCTCTCTGCCAGGCCACTTCCTATAACCCCAGATTTGAGTTCCATTGATCTAGTTTCCTGGCCTGTCCCAGTACCAGTTGGCCCCATGATGTGAGACTGGACTCCAGTGGGCTCACACTCCAGGCTTACCTCAATGGCATTCATCAAAGCGCAAAACAAAGCAAGATAAATGAAGCATGCTATTTACTATTCTACAGACATTCTTCTGTTTTCTTCTTTTCATACGTCTGATCGTGATGTCCTCTTAACAAGCTTTTCCCACCTCAGTTCCATACAGTTGATTCTCATCTATACCTCAGAGTTCATCTTTGAGGGGGTTGCAGCTTCTTTCTGAGCTCTGAATTCCTTTAGTATTGCTATCTTTATTGCTATCTTTTCATGTCATTTGTCATTTCGTATTAAAATTATCTATTGGCCTGCTATTTCCCATTTCTTAATTCTTAGTTCCCAGTTGTTTGAAATAGAGCTGTAATTTTTTTTTTGTCAAGATTGGTCTGCCAATTTTAATATTCTTATAGATAGGTCATTTGTGTTTATTTTATGAAGGGTATGTTTTAAGTTCATGCATTTATTTATATCCTCAGTCAGTTCTCCTACTGTACTTTTTATTAATTATGTAGCAACAATTCGAGTGAGAGTCCTAGTATAAATCTACCAAAAGCAACAGTGGGATGGAGCTCCTTGGAAAGCTTGTTTTTGTCTCATTGAATCCCTTTGAGGTGAGTGATAGAATATGAAAGAGGAAAGGAAAAACAATCCCCCTTTTCCCATTCCTGAGACTCCAGTGAGGAATCCCAGGGATGGTTTTCATTTGCTGCCTTCTGAACTGAGGAATGAGTGTTAAAGTATTTACATACATTTAACAGAAACTGGAGAGTTTCCAACTTCTAGCAGTTCTTCCTCCCAACTAAAATGAATTCAGAGGAAAGCAGACTGTCTGGGGCGCCATTTGCATTTCAGATTAACTAGCCAGCCTATACAAACTGCTTCAGCTAGTCAACTATTGCTGATGGCTCGGGACATCGATACATAGTCAAGGATGACAAGTTGCAATTACCCCCCACCCCTCATTGCACCTAGATTAATGATCATTATCTGGATTTATAGTGTAACTTTAGCACGGGGAATAATCGGGCTTTAAATAAATTGTCTAGGTAAGTTAAGAAAAGTCTTCAGTTTTTACTTTTTACAGTAATAAAGAATTTTCACCCATTCCCATAAATATCAAATCCTTATACTGCTGTGCCAGTCCATAGTTCAGAAAGCTTGAGTTTTAAAGATGGAAAATGTACTGAGTTTGTTTCCCTGACACTGCAATTGGCTATTCGTATGCCCATTAGGTTTATTTCCCAAATGTACTGTGAGTTCAAAATCACTTGTGCCTTGTAAATATAATCAGCAAATGTCACTGGGGCATGAAGGAGTCCAGGACAACAAAAACTAGTACCCTGTAGGCTAGAGAATTTTATTTTGCATTTTTATTCCCTCCCAGTGGAGAATAAACTCCCAGAGTTATTCTTCCTTATTCTTGCCAGGAAAGAAAGACTAGCATGAGAATTTTGTCTGATTTCATTTCCTCATGGGATGCTAAACCCAACAATTGCATTTAATCATGGAGATTGTTGCTGACACATCTAGAAGTATAACCAAATGAACACGCATTCTATTGCTAGTAGGTCCTTACTGAAGGCACATTGTACCTAAATGATGTTTGGAGGGTTTTTTTTTGTAATGAAAAAGAGATAGGTGGGTGTCAGTATCCAGCTTTCCGATTACACTATTTCACTAGTACAGCAGGCTCAATTGTGGGAAGCTTCTGATTTTTGTGGGTTTTTTTGTGCGGGTATGGGCAAAGCGAGGCAGGTTGTTCATAAAAAATTCTGGAAAAAAGACATTCATAATCCAAGGAAAACCTAGGAATTCATTTGTTTTATTAGATCTAATATAACCTAGGGAGTCTCTATTGCCCTGAACTCATGACTCATTATGTTGCCATGAGAAAACAATTGAAATTCCAGATCAACCGTGTTCATGCTCAAACCCAAAACCACGCATTCAACAAATTTATTCAAATGCATGCTTGCCTAGTAAAATCATGTGTAACACATATAGGTTACTTGCCCAGAGAGTTCCAAATAAGACTGACCAGTGTCTTTGTGAGATTTAGTTAACTATTTTTTACTTCTAAACTCCACCTCAGTCTCAGAGATCAGAATCTCCTGCTCTGAGACTCATTAAAATGCAAATATAAAACTTACCCTCAAAAGATTCTGATTTGCATCTAGGTCTAAGGACAAATGAAATAAATTATCATTCTTTAGCTACTAGTCCAAGGTGATGGTTAAATGATTGTATATTTTCTGAAATTTTGATCAGTTTATTCTTTTAAAGTGTCTGTGCAGGAATAGAATGCAGCAGGCAATAAATTCCCTAACACAGTAAATTAATTCCTGTCCCCTATGACCTAATAATGTACAATGCTACTATTATTTTGTGATATTCCAAATATATACTTTTCATCTGGCTATAGTGTCATATTTAAACTTGATTCAAATATTAAAATGCTATCTTCCACAGTGGTTTATTGTTCAGTTAGGCCCTCTAGTTAGCTCTGAGAGTGTGCAAAGGAAGAAGAAAAATGGCAGTGCACCAATATATTATATACTCCACCCCTCTCGGAGAGCCCAGCAAGCTACTAAGAGTATCTCGCCCACACGGCAGAGCCTAGCAAGCTACTCGTGGCGTATTCGATATGCCAAAAACAGTAACAATAAGTCTCACAATGAGAGGCGTTACTGGTGCCTGCTCAAACAAATCGATGAGCAACAGGATGACAGTGACAGTGACCATTATATTATATAAACCCTCCAACACTGTCCTCTGCTTTGCCCCTTGGTCAAATCTAAGATCTACCTTGCCTGTTCAGTGTAACAGGAAGGGAGACAAATGCTCACTTTCCTCTGTGACTTACCAAGACTGTCATCTGGACCTAAGAGCATAAAAGCTCCATATCCTATTACCAAATAGCTGAGCCATTCATCCCCACAGAGGATGTTCCTAATAAATTATAGGTCTGAGCAAGGGAGTGATGAGTCTAAAGAAGGGTCACGATGAGTCTCTCGTTACTGCTATTAAGAAAAGTAAAACTGTGGTTAACCACATGGACCATGTGGGGAATAAATCAAGGAAACTTAAATATATGTTAGGAGAAAATTCTGAGGCCAGGAAATGCAGAACAAGCTTGCTCTTCTGCCAACCTGTTAAAAGACTCGTGCTTGACTCACATTGAACTGTGTCCTATGGCTGGTAGCCAGGAGACTTCTGGTGAGATTGTGGGCATGAAAAGAAAAATCCACTGAGCTGACTCCTGCCTCCTCGTTAAGATGCAGAAATAACACTTCAGCTCTTGGAGGCTTGGAAAGGCAGGCTAAGAGTCTAAACACTTTTGTCACTGTGAAATCAAATGGCAACATCTTCCTCCTGTTCGTCTCAGACAGCCACCAATTTTCAGAAACCCAGTCCTAGTCTGATGTGTAAAGAAAACGAGAGATTCTTCTTTTCCTTGGCTATGAAATGAGTGGTGGTTTGCTTCTCTTCTTCATGAAGAGAGTTTCTCAGCTTTTCCGGAAAGCTGAAACTCTGCTCTCCTTGTAACAGATACACATATCAAAGAAACTGCACACACTGGGATCTGAGAAAAAAGACACCGCCAGGTCCTTTGCTGGAGCTTTGCCTGTGCCATCACTCCAGGTGCTCAAGCTCTTATCTTGCCTTTCTCCTTCAACCAATGAACAAATGTCCTTAGACAAACCATCACAAGGATGTGGACCGCAAAGGGCCAAGAATCCAGTAGAGTCGCTTAAATTTGAGTCTTCTTGAGCTTTAGTGAGAATTATCATAGCAAGAGAGTCTCTTGCCCGCACACCTGGCTGTCTTCACTGGGGTCCCTCGGAGGGGATGGGCTCTAGCTTCCCTCCCCACTCTGAGCAGAGCTCCTGGCGCCAAAGACCACCGGAACCTAGCTACAGCCATGCTGGAGGCCCCTCTCCACACGTTCAGACAGGCCTCATGCATGAAGGTACCGGCAGAGGAACCCAGGTGTGTGTAATCCCATCAACGGCCAACATCTAGAGAGAGACTTAAAGCAACCTCCCAGAAGTGATATCTTTAGCTTACTTCTCCCTCTGGGAGAAACTGGCAATCTTCTGAGAGTTTCCTGCCCACATGGGACAGCCTTGCAAGCTTCCCATGGTGTATTCATATGCAAAATCCAGTAACAAGCTGCATCTCATTTCCCTGACTCTGAAGAGCCCCCATCGTTAGGAGGGCCGAGTCGAGATAGACTTCTAAGATCTCACGGAAAGGATGAAATGAGATGTTACTGATCCCGCCCGAGAAATTGGTGATTAACGGGATTTCGTGATTCGTGATTTGTGATCATAGCTGCAATTATTAATCTAAGATCAAGAAAATGAATTGCAACTGCCCTTCTCTATTTTTCAGATTCCTCCCTTTATGTTTCTGTATGTCAAGCTTTTCCTTTGAAGTTTTCCACTGTTACTCATTTTACTATCTGCTCAGCAGACAAGTCTGTGAGGAGAACACTGCTCTAAAAAATGACATGCCTAGTTATATACTTTGAACAATGATTCTTATTCATTATTCCACATTTTTGGTTTGTGATAAAATTTTAAAAATTTGGGAGAAACATGAATATGCATAATGATGTCATTAAAAAACATATACCATTTTATTGGGGAGGTGATGGTATTATGTAGTGCTTGGTGAAGGTTGTAGGATAAGCTGAGGTAAGAGTGACATGATAGCTTGCAACACAGACACTGAGAGGTCATCATGTTTGGTCCATTATCTACTTTCCGCATGCATCTCCCATCCCAACTGGTTCCTCCAGCCATCATTTTCTTAGTGATCCCTTCTCAATTCCATCTGCCTTCTTCCCTCTGCTCATTAAGCAGTCTTCCACCTATGGTGCAATCCCCCTGGCCCTTGTATCTACCATCCTTGGGTGTCAGCCTCATATAATGCTACCCTACACTCCACAAATGAGTGCAGTCCCTCTATGTCTGTTCCTCTCTTTCTGACTCATTTCACTTAGCATGATACTCTCCATGTTTATCCATTTATAAGCAAATTTCATGACTTCATCTCTCCTAACAGCTGCATAATATTCCATTGTGTAGATGTACCAAAGTTTCTTTAACCAGTCATCTGTTCTAGGGCACTTGGATTGTTTCCATAGTTTGGCTATTGTGAACAGTGCTGCAATGAATATATAGGTACAGATGTCATTTCTACTGTGCTCTTTTGCATCCTCGGGATATATTCCCAGAAGTGATATTGTGAGATCATATGGAAGCTCAATTTCTAGTTTTTGAAGGACTGTCCATATTGTTTTCCAGAAAGGCTGGACCAGTTGGCATTCCCACCAACAGTGAAGGAGCATCTCTTTTTCCCCACATCCACACCAGCACTGGTTGCTTTTGTTCTTTTGAATGTGTGCCATTCTCTGTGGTGTGAGGTGATATCTCATTGTTGTTTTGATCTGCATCTCCCCGATGACTAGTGATATGGAGCATTTTTTTTATGTGCCTTTTGGCCATTTGTATTTCTTTTTTGAGGAAACATCTGTTCATTTCTTCACCCCATTTTTGATGGGTTGGAGGTTTTTTCTTGTACAAATTCTACAAGTATCTTGTATATCTGGATATTAATCCCTTATCAGATGGGTATTGGGTAAATATTCTTTCCCATTCTGTGGGCTCTTTCTGTATTTTGACCACTGTTTCTTTTGAAGTGCAGAAGCTTCTTAGTTTGATGTAGTCCCATTTGTTTATGTTCGCCTCCACTTGCATGCTCAGTGCTGTTTAGTCCTTAAAGATGCTTTTAGGTTCAATGTCATGGAGATTTCTGCCTACATTTTCTTCTATGAACCTTATAAGATTCATGTCTGATATTGAGGTCTTTAATCCACTTTGATCTTACTTTTGTGCCTGGCATTAGGCAAGCTATAATGCCCAAAAGTAGAGAGAGAGTATGGGGAATATTTTCTGCCATAGAGGCAGGGGGTGGATGGGAAAGGGGGGTATACCCGGGATATTGGTGGTGGGGTATGTGCACTGGTGGAGGGATGGGTGTTTGATCATTGTGAGATTGTAACCCAAATATGAAAGTTTGTAACTATCTCACGGTGATTCAATAAAATTTTAAAAATTTTAAAAAAAAGAGTAAGTGGGACCGGAGTGATAGCACAGCGGATAGGGCGTTTGCCTTGCACACGGCTGACCCGGGTTTGATCCCCGGCATCCCATATGGTCCCCTGAGCACCGCCAGGAGTAATTCCTGAGTGCAAAGCCAGGAGTAACCCCTGAGCATTGCTGGGTGTGACCCAAAAAGCAAAAAAAAAGAAAAAAAGAGTAAGTGACATGGAATTAGGAAGATATCTCAGAGGGTAAGAACATGCCACATGCCTGATATTTGCTGGACACTTTGCTTGATGCCCAATATCACATGGCTTCCTGAGTACTCCTGTGTGTGGCCCTGGTGGCCCCTGTTGACACTGAACCTTAACAGTACATCTTCATTGATCTTGAGCACTGAATTGTCAACTTTACACTTTCATGGTAAATATAACTGTGAATGACCTCCAGGCTCTCTAAACTCTGTTTGGAAACCATCACAAAGCACTTCCCCACCCCACCAAAAAAAAAAAAAATGAGAGAGGTGTCTTATAGCATAAGATTCCAACAGGAACATCTCAGTTAATGGTATGATCTGTAGGTAGCTTAGTAATGAGTTTTAGATAGTTTGTGGTTTGATTAACTGTTATTTCTTTTATGTATGCAAAGAAATGTACAAAATTCCAGTTTTCTAGAGTTCTCTACTCTGAGTATATGTTTAATCCTATTTAAAGATAAGTCACTTTTATTACTTTAAAGTTGGTGTTCTATAGTATAATAGCTTTCATTGATGTGTGCGGCATCTGCTATGTGTGAGCACCCCGGGCTCCAGGCCATTCTTGGTCAGAAAGCATTTGTGAAGAGGCTCTTATTGCTTGAGTAACCTCCTTTCTGGGGTAAAAAGGAAGAAACAGTCTCAGACATTGGAAATGTATCTTTGTTTAGTATAATTGCATCAAACATATGGGCCTGTAAAGGATGCCTGAGGATCTGTGTGCCTATCTGAATGTTGAGTATGAATGTGGTACATTTTTATGAGCCCTAGTTTTTAGTTTAGAGGATTTGCAGAAAAAAAATTCCAACAGTATTTGAAAAACTTTCCTGAGGGCTTCTCTTTTTTGTTTGTTTGATTTTTGTTTGGTTTTGCTTTTGTTCCTTGTTTCAGAATGATTTTCTCTCCCACCTGGAATGTATATCACCTCTTCAAAATTTTCTGCTACAACAACTGCTTTCGTAAGAAAATTGAAATCCAGAGGGTCTTGAAATTATTTTCTTGGATTGAATTCAAGAGGGCATGAATGGCAGCACCTACACCCACTATAGCATCCCATTTTCCCATGACAAATGTCATTTTGGAAAGAGCAGCTAATCCATAACTCTGATTTAGGTTTATTTTTTTCCAACGTTTTAGGTATCTTAATGTCAGTCTCAGACTATGTATGCCACAAATCAAGCATATGGGTATCAGTTATTATGGCAACTTGAAAAAAACATTTTCTATATGTCATTTTGAGGGTCAGGAGCATCCCAAGAGGTGCCCAGGGAGCAACTCTCAGAAATGCTTGGTCAATAGAACAGATGGTTCAGTGTGATGGCAAAGGATGAGGTGATTCTAGGTCCTGCATTTTGAGGATTACCAGAGCCACCAGAGCAGTGTTCAGGGGGCCTTTGGAGGTTCATTTGATGCTGAAATCTAACTAGAGTCAAACTGAGCCTTAACCTCTGAACCATTTTCCCAGTCCCATTCATGTCTAATTTGACATGTTTTTGTGATTTCTCTATTTTTTCAAGAACATTTTAATTTTATTAAATGGTAGAAATATATATCCATATGTATATATTCACATACACTCATAAACGTATATTATCTTATTCATTCACACTCATAAATGTATATTAATTACCATAAATACATTTTATGTATTATTAATTATACACAAAATGTGTATTTATATTTTATGTATATTAATTCCTTCTGTCTATCCCCATAATATCTAGAGAAAATAAAATGTGATTTTAAGAAAATTCTGTGCTCTTACTTTTTAATAAAATGTAATTCTTGTTTCTTGCTTCAAGCATGTTTTTTTCCTCCATAGAGATAAATCTTCCCTCCCAACTAACCTTGAATAATATGCAGTTGTTGTAGTAACCCTATGTATTGAATTCACACATCCAGAACTTAGAACAATATTTGGCACAAAGTAGAATTTTAGTAAATATTTGTTGAGTTCAGGGTCAGGGGAACGAGACCCATCATTGTTACTGTTTTTGGCATATCAAATGCATCAGGGGAGCTTGCCAGGCTCTGCCATGCGGTCAGGACACTCTAGGTAGCTTGCCCGGTAGCTTGCTGGGTAGCTTGTCGGGTTCTCCAAGAGGGAGAACTAGACAATAAGAGGTCACTTCCAGGAGCTTTGTTTTATAGTCTTTGGATCTTGACCGTTGATGGGATTAACCCACAACTCTATGAATCATAAACCTAATCCCCCCAAAGAACATTCCTAACTTACTAGTCTATCAAGTATCATCAACAGTTGACATAAAAAAGAATTAATGATAACAAATTACAATTATCAATTAAATGTCCCATGATTAAATGTGAAATATTAAGCAAACTCTTGAGTAACATCTTGATTATAATCAGAATTGAATTTAGGTGAGATAAAGGCATCTAAACATACTGAGAATTGAAAGCATTTGCTATAAAATTGTTCAGCTAAAACCATGACTTTTCAAACAATTACAGCTTTATAAATTCAAAGTACCTTAGAAACAGTGTATATAAAGCACAAGTCGTTCTTGGCCAGAAGCTCTATGTTGGATTCTAGCAGGAGTTCTGCGATGTAAGATGAGTACAAGGTAAGGGAATAGTTGATGATGGGCAGAGAGGCAGCTCTATCACCCTTTAACAAACAATCCACTCTAATGTGGCACCGTTGGGAAGGATGAGTAAAGAGATGCTGCTAAAATCTCAGGGTTAGGACAAATGGAGACATTACTGGCGCCTGCTCAAGCAAATCTATGAACAATGGGATGACAGTGATATAGTGATTTCTTGAGTTATGTTATGTAGTTGATGTCTTCTTCTTCAACCACAAACACAAACTTGAATTTTCTAGTACACCCCTCGATAAACTTAGAAGTAGAGATATTAATGAATTTGAGAATGAATGAAAACAATTCAGAAAATAACTTCTAATAACCTACAGCCTTTTCCCTTAATCATCTTAATTTTAATTTTATCACAGTAATAATTTCAAAAAAGTCATCTTGCAATCAAAACAGGTGGAAATTCATTTTACATTAATCATTGCCATGCATTGTATTTATTTAAATTATATTCAATGCCATCTCTATATTCAATTTACCATGCTCACTTTTGCAAATGAGAGTTTATGTAGAAAAAGACTACATAACCTCAGAGGTTTGCTATAATCATAACCTCCTTACCCTATTTTCCTTTTAGATCTTAAATTATTCAATGATAGGGGTTTTTTTATACCATTGGAAGGTTAAAGAGAAAATACTAACAAATAGATTAATTATTTGGTTTAGATTTATTTACATTTGATAATTTTCTGATTGTCAAGTAACTGAACAAATGAAAATTCCCCATAGAATATTCAAGGAAGTGTTTTTTGCTGTGAAAAATGCAACAAAATCATCATCAAGCTGAGCACTTATTCTAGCACATAAACTCAGACTAAATTACCAGATTTTTCTTTCCAATTCTAAACTTAGTCAACCACAATAGTTAGCCTTATGACATAGTATGCCCCTGAATGATTCTTTGAGTTAATATTGATTGCAATAATGATTTTCCTAACAAGTCAAAATTGACTTCACAAGTTTTGTTATGTGTGTTTTTCAGAAGCAGTATGGTGGAACAAAACTTCATTATACCAGGCTATTATTGAACATTTTTAGTATGAGTTAACTAAAGGGTAAATATGCCCATTAGAACTCATTAGGCAGGGTATTTTTTGCTTTTAAGAGTTTAGAAAGCACTTTTAAAACATGCATAGCCTCCGACTTGTTTAATACTCATTTAACATTTAGTTACTTAGGTCTCCAGCAGCTACTCCCTGTCATTGACTATTCTGTGCTTACAAAGAAAATATAGCAAAACAATGAGTAAATTCTGTGTGGTTTTACAGAGCATCGTAGAGACTTTCATCATGAGTGAGACAGAAAAAACCTGCAGGATTTATTTATTTTTTTTTAATTTTATTTTATTAAATCACCGTGTGGAAGATTACAATGCTTTCAGGCTTAGGTCTCAGTTATACAATGCTGAAACAACCATCCCTTCACCAGTGCCCATATACCACCACCAAAAAAAAAAAAAAACCCCACACAGTACACCTCCCATCCTGGCCCCCCACCCCCTACCTTGTAACTGATAAGTTTCATTTTACATTCTGTTTACTTTGGTTACATTCAATATTTCAACACAAACCTATTGTTGTTAGGAGTACCCCACTAGATTCAGACCTACTGTGAAGACAAATAAGGTCTTGAATTTCTGTACTTTAACAAGAAGTCCAGGGAGATTTCTTCCAGATATTAGATAATTGCAGGCTTGAAAACCCAATCTGTGGTTGTCTTAATATGGCAGCCACCGCGCCCTTCATCCCTGGAGAGAAAGAGGCGAGAGAGAGAAATACCTTTCCCCTCCCGGGCGGGCACGGGGCCGAGGCTTAGTTCTCAGGCTGGAGACATTCTGCGAGGAGTTGCTCACACCGAAAGAGGTTTTGCTGGGTCTGGATTCACGCTTGTACAGCTGCAGAGAGGCAGGGGAGATTTTTGATTACAGTTTCAATTTCCTTAACATTGATGGGTCTATTCAGGTATTCCAAGTGTTCTTTGTTCGGTCTTGGGAGATTGTAGGAGTCAAGGAATTCATCTATTTCTTTTAGGTTCTTCTGTTTTGTGGCATATAGGCTTTCAGGCTGGAGACATTCTGCGAGGAGTTGCCCATGCCAAAAGAGGTTTTGCTAGGTCTGGATTCACGCTTGTGCAGCTGCGGAGAGGCCGCACCTATGTGCGGCCCCCGGGATCACATCTCGGCGGTCACCTGCAGGATTCAAAGAAGAGAAATATGGCTTAATATATGTCTTAAAATAATTTTATCCTACTACTAAAATAATTTTATCCTTTTGTATTCAGAGCTTATTCCTACACTATGCTCAGGGATAACTCTTGGCAGGCTCAGAGGTTCATGTGGGGATCCTGGGATCAAATATAGGGTCCACTTGCAAGAGTATGTCTTACACACTGTACTAGTCTCTAGCCCATACTCTATATACCATATTCTTAAGCTACAGAGAACAATTCATAACCCCATTTGGAATACTTTTTCACAAAATCAGCTAGAAAAGACAATGGTTCGACTAAAGAGTTAGCAGAAAACATGAACCATGAGTTGAATTGTGGATCATCAGTTGGTGGATGAAATTCTGGATGAAATTTGAAGGCGACACCAACTGATTTTATTGAGAAATTGGACATGTGACATGAGAAGATAAGAGGATTCAAACAAGACACACGTTATTTGAGCATGATGGAAAAGAAAGACTGAGTTACTTTATGTCAAAATGAAAAAGATTTCTAGAGAAAAAATGTTAAAGAGAGAAGACAACGATCTTTATTGTAGGCCTTGTTATGGTTAGGGTGTTGGTTGGACAACATATACTCAGCAAGACTTTACTAGCTTATTCATGCATTAAATAAGTCTTGATTGTACTTCTACTATAGTCTAGGCCCAGGGAATACAATGGAAAACAAAAGCAGACATGTAATCGTAAATAACTATAATATTACATCTGTGAATTAGAAGGTATCACATGAAGAGAAATAAGGCAAATGGTTAAAGGACAAATACAGGGTAACCTCATTCTTCTGTGTTACATAGAGAAGTAAAACAAGGGAATAGACAGTATTGAATAATGATAATTTTTGACCGTGCATTATGAGGCAGTTTACTAGGAAATGAGGAAGAGATGTTGGGGGAAGGAAAAGGCAAACTAGAAGTAATAAGAACAATAGAGAAGGGTGTGGTGAAAATGCAGTAATTTTGTACCACTCCCATCCCCCATAAATGTTAACATTATAACTACAGTGTTACCTAGACTACTATAAAAGTTTAAAAAAATGTAATGGGAGAAAAAAAATCACCTATGAAGACTGATTTGAATGAAAAGTACTACATATAATAGGTCTTTGCCCTAAAACAAGAAATTAGAGATGTTTTACCGAAGAAGTGAATGTTGAGATGAGATCTTAAGAACAACTAAAATATATTAGGTTTTAAATGGAAACATGTCTGTGTGAGGAACCACCAATCCTTAATTAAAACCAGTATCC